>NW_024730012.1:0-5545 GCF_018991925.1 Homarus americanus | reverse complement strand
TCTTGTTAGAACGAGGGAACAAATAATTTATTGAATAATGGCAGGTTGAGGGAGAGGGCGATGTACTCTACAGAACTAAACAAATAATTTTTTGGAAATACATTGTTTTTAACATTCAGTTCCATAATATTCTGACTTGTACTGTTTAACTATAATCTGCCTACGCTACCGTTCACGGGATGAATATGGGTGCACAATAAACTAGCCGCTGTATGTGGCAAAATTCAAAAGCGGATACCCGCCTTTTTAATTACATACTAGGAAACATCTCACACTCACACACACACACGTATAGATGATCAGTAAGGAGGAGCCTCGACCTGAGCCCTGACAGAACGTTACAGGTGTACTATTTCGTCAGGCCGCGGTTAGGAAGTATATGAGAGTGATTTTGGAAGTTACATTTATGTTCCATATAGCATATTTATGGTTTATGTGTGTGTGTGTGTGTGTGTGTGTGTGTGTGTGTGTCTATCTGTCTGTAATTATGTTAGCTTATGTTTGGTTAGATATTAGTTGGAGTAAGTTGTCGTGGAGATTTTTCAGGTTAGGTTAGATTAGATTAGGTTAGGTTGTGTTAGATTAGGTTAGTTATTAGTTGGAGTAAGCTGGAGTTAAGATTCTTCTGGATATACAAAACACTAAAGTTATTATCCAGCGTAATCCTCCCACACACCCCAGCAAAATGATTCACAGTGGAGACTGATTAATGAATGCTTGTGTTGTGATAATAATTCCTCTTATTGATTAACGAACTTTAAATAAAATGGAACAAGGTTGAGTGATGGTTGTTGAACTGATATAGAAATGTTAAGTGGTAGTAGATATAGTGTAAAATAAGTCATTGAGTGATACTGTAGTTGTGTAGTACCCAAGTTTGGTTCACTTGTATGTTACTGAGGAAATTATTCAATCAGGATTTTTTTACAAGGATGATTGGTGTACCTGAAGTTGATGATCGTTTTTTTTTTTTTTTTTTATTATTGTAATGGTTGCCCCTCCTGTAATGAGAATGGCCAGGCCCAAGGGCCACCTAGGCGTGAATTTGTTTAAGGTGTTGAAGCTGTCGCCAACACAACAACCACACCCTGAGTTAATGAGCTGAGTGACCCAGTGTCAAGGAATAGTCCGTGGCCAACTGCACTGGCTAACCATTACCCCGTAACACGACGCGCGAATCGATTAACATCCAGGTCCCCAATTACTGTTGGGTAGATAGAGGTAAATGACGCAAAGGAACTTGCTCATGGTCTCACCCTGCCCGGAAATGGAACCCGGGTTCATTCGCTTGCGAGGCGAGCAAGCTGACAATTACACCTTGTGTTGCCAACGTACATACACACACACACACACACACGTCTCCTGACGTAGATATGAGAGAAAGAGAGAGAGAGAGAGAGAGAGATCTAAGCAGCTTATTATCATCCTACACCAACAGGAAGCGACAGACAGACAGACAGACACATCACAACCACCAAGTTTTTCTCAAATTAACATAATCTCTTGTCGTCGTGTCCGTGTGGCTGTCGTGTTTGTCAATCCAGCCATTTCTCTTCTTTCTTCTCTCATGATTATTTCTTCTTTTATTTAATTTTTTTTGTTGATTTTCGTCTTCATTTCTTCATTTAAAATTTTAGTGATTTCTTTCCTTCCCTCTATCCTTCTTTCTTTCCTTCCCTCTATCCTTCTTTCTTTCCTTCCCTCTATCCTTCGTTCTTTCCTCGCCATCCTCTTTATTTTCACCCTTCCATCATCTTTATCAGTTTTTCAATTTTCCCTGTCTCCTTCCTCCCTTCCTTTTCCTATTCTCATCTTTCCTTCAACCTTCCCTCCTTCATAATTCCTCTCCATCTCTCCCTCTATTCCTTCCTTCATCACCATCATATAAAATCATACTCGCTTCCCCCCCTCCCTCCTCCTCCCCCCCCAAAAAATAATATTCATCCCAACTTAAAAATTCACGTTTCCTGGCCACTGAGGTCACCTACCCTGACCTTACCTTTACTTTGACCTGACCTGACCTCTCCCGAATGATGCCTTATACCTTATACCCAAACGATATATACCCATACACCAAATGAAACTCGAAGAGACTGACTATAATGTGTGTGTGTGGATATTAATCTGTTATCATTCAATCAAAAGTTTATAAGGTTTTACAAAGTTGTTTTCATTTTAATGTGGACTGGAGACCCTGTATAATATAAGTTGACTAATACTATACTTATGAGTGGGAGTAAACACTAATTCACATCTCTCTCTCTCTCTCTCTCTCTCTCTCTCTCTCTCTCTCTCTCTCCAGTCTATTTCCCTCGTCTACTCTCTCAATAATATCTTTCTCTCAATCTACATCTCTCTCTCTCTCTTTCTCTCTCCCAGAATATCAACAGTGAGTAAATATAAATAACCACACGATTTTACAGAATAGGGATATATATGTGTTAGAGAGAGAGAGAGAGAGAGAGAGAGAGATAAACTAACCATGGGACCTGATCTATCACTCATTTGAACCTAACCTAACCTAACCTCAACTATCCTTACAGAACCATTCCCCTCCGTTCCCCACCCCCCCGGCCCCCCAGCCCTTGACTGTAGGAGGAATGGGCGAGATAGGGCAGGAAAGGTCAACTGGGTGAGTATACACAAGGTCAACAGAGGTCAGGAGCCAAGAGGTACAGATCTCCGTGGGTCATGGTGGTCATACTATATAACTGTACTGTAGAAGGTATTGTTTCTCTCTCTCTCTCTCTCTCTCTCTCTCAGATAACCCCCAAGTTTGTTATGACTCTTCCTGGACAGTGTATTTTTATCTTCAAATAGGATATGTTATCGTGTATCTCTTGTTAGAACGAGGGAACAAATAATTTATTGAATAATGGCAGGTTGAGGGAGAGGGCGATGTACTGTACAGAACTAAACAAATAATTTTTTGGAAATACATTGTTTTTAACATTCAGTGCCATAATATTCTGACTTCTACTGTTTAACTATAATCTGCCTACGCTACCGTTCACGGGATGAATATGGGTGCACAATAAACTAGCCGCTGTATGTGGCAAAATTCAAAAGCGGATCCCCGCCTTTTTTATTACATACTAGGAAACATCTCACACTCACACACACGTATAGATGATCAGTAAGGAGGAGCCTCGACCTGAGCCCTGACAGAATGTTACAGGTGTACTATTTCGTCAGGCCGCGGTTAGGAAGTATATGAGAGTGATTTTGGAAGTTATATTTATGTTCCATATAACATATTTATGGTTTATGTGTGTGTGTGTGTGTGTGTGTGTGTGTGTGTGTGTGTGTGTGTGTGTCTGTCTGTCTGTAATTAGGTTAGCTTATGTTTGGTTAGTTATTAGTTGGAGTAAGTTGTAGTGGAGATTTTTCAGGTTAGGTTATATTAGATTAGGTTAGGTTGTGTTAGATTAGGTTAGTTATTAGTTGGAGTAAGCTGGAGTTAAGATTCTTCTGGATATACAAAACACTAAAGTTATTATCCAGCGTAATCCTCCCACACACCCCAGCAAAATGATTCACAATGGAGACTGATTAATGAATGCTTGTGTTGTGATAATAATTCCTCTTATTGATTAACGAACTTTAAATAAAATGGAACAAGGTTGAGTGATGGTTGTTGAACTGATATAGAAATGTTAAGTGGTAGTAGATATAGTGTAAAATAAGTCATTGAGTGATACTGTAGTTGTATAGTACCCAAGTTTGGTTCACTTGTATGTTACTGAGGAAATTATTCAATCAAGATTTTTTTACAGGGATGATTGGTGTACCTGAAGTTGATGATCGTTTTTTTTTTCTTTTTTTTATTATAATGGTTGCCCCTCCTGTAATGAGAATGGCCAGGCCCAAGGGCCACCTAGGCGTGAATTTGTTTAAGGTGTTGAAGCTGTCGCCAACACAACAACCACACCCTGAGTTAATGAGCTGAGTGACCCAGTGTCAAGGAATAGTCCGTGGCCAACTGCACTGGCTAACCATTACCCCGTAACACGACGCGCGAATCGATTAACATCCAGGTCCCCAATTACTGTTGGGTAGACAGAAGTAAATGACGCAAAGAACTTGCTCATGGTCTCACCCTGAACGGAAATGGAACCCGGGTTCATTCGCTTGCGAGGCGAGCAAGCTGACAATTACACCGTATGTCGCCAACGTACACACACACACACACACACACACACACACCCACACACGTACGTCTCCTGAAGTAGATATGAGAGAGAGAGAGAGAGAGAGAGAGAGAGAGAGAGAGAGAGAGAGAGATCTAAGCAGCTTATTATCATTCTACACCAACAGGAAGCGACAGACAGACAGACAGACACATCACAACCACCAAGTTTTTCTCAAATTAACATAATCTCTTGTCGTCGTGTCCGTGTGGCTGTCGTGTTTGTCAATCCAGCAATTTCTCTTCTTTCTTCTCTCATGATTATTTCTTCTTTTATTTAATTTTTTTGTTGATTTTCGTCTTCATTTCTTCAATTAAAATTTTCGTGATTTCTTTCCTTCCTATCCTTCTTTCTTTCCTTGCCTCTATCCTTCTTTCTTTCCTCGCCATCCTCTTTATTTTCACCCTTCCATCATCTTTATCAGTTTTTCAATTTTCCCTGTCTCCTTCCTCCCTTCCTTTTCCTATTCTCATCTTTCCTTCAACCTTCCCTCCTTCATAATTCATCTCCATCTCTCCCTCTATTCCTTCCTTCATCACCATCATATAAAATCATACTCGCTTCCCCCCCTCCCCTCCCCCCTCCCCTCCCTCCTCTCCCCTCGAAAAAAAAATATTCATCCCATCTTAAAAATTCACGTTTCCTTTGCCACTGAGATCACCTACCCTGACCTTACCTTTACTTTGACCTGACCTGACCTCTCCAGAATGATGCCTTATACCTTATACCCAAACGATGTATACCCATACACCAAATGAAACTCGAAGAGACTGACTATAATGTGTGTGTGTGGATATTAATCTGTTATCATTCAATCAAAAGTTTATAAGGTTTTACAAAGTTGTTTTCATTTTAATGTGGACTGGAGACCCTGTATAATATAAGTTGACTAATACTATACTTATGAGTGGGAGTAAACACTAATTCACATCTCTCTCTCTCTCCAGTCTATTTCCCTCGTCTACTCTCTCAATAATATCTTTCTCTCAATCTACATCTCTCTCTCTCTCTCTTTCTCTCTCCCAGAATATCAACAGTGAGTAAATATAAATAACCACACGATTTTACAGAATAGGGATATATATGTGTTAGAGAGAGAGAGAGAGAGAGAGAGATAAACTAACCATGGGACCTGATCTATAACTCATTTGAACCTAACCTAACCTAACCTCAACTATGCTTACAGAACCATTCCCCTCCGTTCGCCCCCCCCCCCTCGGCCCCCCAGCCCTTGACTGTAGGAGGAATGGGCGAGATAGGGCAGGAAAGGTCAACTGGGTGAGTATATACAGAGGTCAGGAGCCAAGAGGTACAGATCTCCGTGGGTCATGGTGGTCATACTATATAACTGTACT
>NW_024730011.1:0-34580 GCF_018991925.1 Homarus americanus | reverse complement strand
GGGAAGGGAGGGAGGGATGTAAGTAGGAGGGTGAGGGAACGTGGTGGTGGTGGGTGGGGCAGGATGTCGCCGCCTGCAGTATCCCGGTCGTCAGCCATTGTCACCTGTGTTAATTACCTATGTGACATCTTCCTCACTATTACAAATGGATGTTTGGTGTCGTTAGTATTTCCTTCACCTGTTCTTATCTAGTAATCTGTATGAGAGAGAGAAGGGGGGGGGGGGGTAGTAGCTATAGGAAGTGCAGGAATCCAAGAGACAGATCACCAGATGGCGGGGCAGAAGGGAAGGTCCCAAACAATGATTTTTATCTGGGGTTTTTGCTCACTAGAAAAATCCATTGTTTTGAAAAGAGAAAAAAAACCATAATATCTTTAATATGATTCTGAGGCATCACTGAGAAAACACGAGAGTAGTTCTAATATTTACACATCAATAAAAACAAATGAAGGTGTATCATTAAAAAAAGAGTCGTCATTGTTTTTCTAGACCAGCACGAAAGGTTCTCAATACAACAGCTGGCGTGGCCTTCAAGAACGTCTGCTAATAATTCATCTTTCTGTTACATCTACGGGGAAAGGATTAGAATGACACCTATGAGATGGTCTAAGAGTACATACAACATAGTCTGGGCATAGTGTGTGTACGAGTGGTCAGTGCATGGCGTCCCCAGGGGTTGAAGACTGAGACCGTAGCAGTTCTCCCATGTGGCCCTATACACATACACACACCTCAAGTCCCTCTCTACCACACTCATCATCCCTCTCCCCCTCTCATTCCCTCCCAGTCATCATCACCATCACTTCACTATAATCCGTTACTATACATCTGTCTTTTGAGTTGATTTTCTTCGCTGTAACTCTTCCCTAACTCGAGAGAGAGAGGCGCCATGTGTTCTTAATACCCCCCAATAACTCGTTGGTGAGATATAATTATTACTGTTAAGACCAAGACTAATAAACACTCAGCCTCACACTACAAGGAACTTCCACCCTCTCTAAGGTAAACAGTATACGAGTGTGACCTTTCTATACTTGTATCTACCTTATATAACCACTACATCATACTACACACTTAAAGACACTACATTTGCTACCAGGTATACGCCTTATATACTACTATAACCTGTTCGCGTTACATCCTAAGTTTAATATCAAATTCTACGAGGCATCTACACCTCTCAAAGGGCTCAGTCATGTGTAGATCTTTGTTATTTTCAAGCTTTCTCTCCTGTACAACTTGAACCTGACCGTAGAGAAGGACATGTTGGGTGGTGTTCCCTACCCCACCCCATCCCATCCCATCCCTTCCCCTCCCTCAGCCTGCCTTATACTGGTGGTTTGAACAGGACACTCCCTCCCTCTGTGTCACAACGCCCGTCGCTCTGACCCACAAGGAAGTAGGAACTGAGGTGACCTGTACGACTTTCGGCATGTCGGTCGTTAAACTAGAGGCTGACCCATTAGGAAGTAAAAACTGGGGTGACCTCTACCTCCAGTATGTAGCTGTAGCGAGGACAATGCCCCCCCCCAAGAGTATAGGCAAAGGTCCGGGGTAATATTAAAATTACAGGTGGTCCAAAATGAAGCCGTAAGATTCGTCACAGGTGAAAGACACCCCTTCATCAGAACCACAGCCGAGATACATAGACACCTGAGAATGAAACCCATCAACCAGCAGCTGCACACCCTGGCCAGCAGAATGTGGCAAAATATAGAACGATCAGAGCAAGAACTCCTTCAAAGACTCCCACCAGATAACGACAAAAAGGTACCAAGTCTCAAAAGGTCCATTACCACCCCCCGATCTACACGGCCAGGCAATAGACAACCTCCCTAGACCAACATCCGCCAGTAGGGTCGGCGGAATATGAAATAAGGCCCTTAAAACACCCATATATGGAACAGGGTAGGATGTCTAGTGCCTGTACCGACACACAATAACTAACCCATGACACACTAGGACTAAGCGGTCAGCCCGCCCTCTCTTACCTCCTCCTAAATTTCTTCAATTTCCTAACTATAACTTCCTCCTCCCACCTCTAATCTTCACCACCCTCCTTTCTCTACAAAAAAAAAAAAAATAACCCATGGTCTCCCCTTCAGCTCTTGGGTGATGTTAGAACTAAAACACCAAACCCACATAGAACCACAATCACGAACCTTACAGATACATTCTGCAAGCTTAGAGACACTTACACACATACAGTATACCCCCCAAGGCTATATACTTCTTAGTAACTGGCAGGACGGAAACCATTTTTAATCTATCTTTCCCATCAGTCTTTACATCTCTGCAGTAACAAAGATTCAATAAGATATGAAATTTTTTATTCTCAGGTGGTTAAAATTTATAGACTGCGACCACAATATAAATATATATATATATATATATATATATATATATATATATATATATATATATATATATATATATATTTTAACAACTTTATTAATTTAGCCTGAACTCGTCTTTCAGGTTGAACAAGATCGACTTGACATTAAATGCCCTGATGTTAACTTTGAATTTACTGTTAAGAGGATGGCAAAAATTAAATAAATAGAAAACACTGACTCAGCAAGTACAAAGTTTCATAAATATTGAGGTAGGTCATGAACACAACACGGTGGGGAGGGGCGGGTGAGAGAAAGAAAGAACAGCAAAGCACGTACGACCCCCCCCCCTTTTCAGTCACTCGGTACCCAAGAGATGAAGGAAGGTACGACCCCCCACCCCTTCAGACGAGAGCCCCACAGGAGGATGGAGGGGGACGTGTTTCCCCCCTGGACTGACCACCACCTGCCTTCCTCCAGCACCTGGCTCCTCAATAGTCTGCACGGTGATAATTTTTTCCTGTTTACTTTATACATATATGAAGGAAGCAGGAAGGGAGGGAAGGAACAGAGGGAGGGAGGGAACAGAGGGAGAGAGGGGGGGAAGGAAGGAAAGGAGGGAGGAAGGAAAGATAGGGGAAGGGAAGGGAAGGAAGAGAGGCAGGGAGAGGAGGGAGGGTAACGAAGTCAGGGGAAAGCGGTAAATGAGGGAACGGAGGGAAATGGAATGGAAGAAGGGGAATGGAAGAAGGGAGGGAGGCAGACCGGATTTTCGTTTCGTTCAGAGTCTTGGTGTAATTGGGACGCCATCTTTGTACTCAGGCAAGAATTGGACGTGTCGAGACTTTTAGAAGGAGACCTGCCCCTTGTGTAGCCATATCGTGGGGGGGGGGTAGATATGGTGGGGACTTGTATGGTGAGAGAGGAGAGGGGGAGAGGGAGGGAGAGAGAGAGGAGGGAGGGAGGAGGAGATGGAATCTTCTCGTAATATGAAAGCGATGCACAGTTGCTGCCCCGCCCTGAGACACCAGTCCTGCCTGTTGTATGAAGGATAGTGTACACACACACACACACACACGCACGCACGTATACACACACGTGCACGTATACATGCAGCACTCGTTCTCGCACACACACATGCATGCACGCACTCGTGCGCACACACATACACACGCATGGAAGCACACACGCATGCATGCATGCTCACACGTATGTGCACGCACATAAACACACACGCGCGCGCATGCACACACACAAAATGTGTGCGTGTGTGCCAGCGTGGTGTATGGGTGGTGAGGTTATGCTGGTGAGTGGTGAGGTTATGCTGGTGAGTGGTGAGGTTGTGCTGGTGAGTGGTGAGGTTGTGCTGGTGAGTGGTGAGGTTGTGCTGGTGAGTGGTGAGGTTGTGCTGGTGAGTGGTGAGGTTGTGCTGGTGAGTGGTGAGGTTATGCTGGTGAGTGGTGAGGTTATGCTGGTGAGTGGTGAGGTTATGCTGGTGAGTGGTGAGGTTATGCTGGTGAGTGGTGAGGTTATGCTGGTGAGTGGTGAGGTTATGCTAGTGAGTGGTGAGGTTGTGCTGGTGAGTGGTGAGGTTATGCTGGTGAGTGGTGAGCTTGTGTCGGCGAGTGGTAAGGTTGTGGTGGTGAGTGGTGAGGTTATGCTGGTGAGTGGTTTGAGTGGTGAGGTTTTGCCAGCGTGGTAGTGGAGTACAATGGCTGCCTCACCACACCAGCAGCACACACGCCTCATCGGTTCAGCGGCTCACGCACCACACCCCTGCCAGCACCTCACAAGTCAACATGGTCCTCACCGTGGCCTCCATCATGGCATACTCCCCATGGCCCCATACCCTCCACGTCACTGGTATGCACAAGGGTATGATCAGACAGGAATGCACGTGCATATCCCAAGCATGGCGATTCATTCTTGGAAAATCATGCACTGGTCCTAATATAATAAAACCCGGTTAAAATTACACATAGATCGATCACTAAAACTCAATGGTGATTTATGGGTGAGTAATTAAAGGGCTGTGTTAGGCAGGATAGGGTGAGTTAGTGATGGATGTTTCAGGACTCATCATACTCATGGCCCTACTAATATAAAAGACCGAGGCGCACCAATGAACGATGAGGGTGAGTGTGACGGTGTTCGGACGCGGCCGTGTGTACCCGGTGCCCTCTGTCTCACATGCACCGCCACCATCATCATCAACCACTACCTCACAATTGTTTACCTCACTCTACCTCACCACCTCATGTTCTCTCACCCTACAACGTTACTCCTTGTTTTGTTAACCTGACCTGTGTGGTTAACGCCTAGAGATGTATCCCCGTGTTAGGTGTAATAATTAAGGTGTGCATGAGTGGTAACCAGCCATGCAGCATGCAGGCCACGCTATGCACAAAGTTGGCAAGTACCGCCACTCTCTACAACTGTGTGCGCATGACGGTCACTGGTCCCGCACCCCGAGTCAGTGAACTCCACATCGCGGCTCTTTTTTACCTTCTACGTAACGAATCAATAACTGCTTACTTTTAATTTATGGAGAAAGTCGAGTTCGAAAGCAAATTCTTGGAAATAGTGCATGAGTGCTTGGACGGGATTGGCTGGAGCCAGGTCAGTCCCGCCCACTCGCATGATGAACGGCCGCCAGCCACCAATGGCGGCCGCTCTCGCCACTCCATTCACCAATGAGGAGCGCCAGTGCATGCAGTGTTTCTTGCCAACGGCTCTTGTGCATAGGCCGCGGCCAATCAGCAGGTGGGCCGCAACATGCACGGGCGTCGACATCTTACAACTGTGTGTGTGTGTGTGTGTGTGTGTGTGTAAACATTTTTTCCGGTATCGAGCTGTACTTTGTGTAAAAGCCAGAGTGGAGGCGTAGCGTGACTCACTGGGCGCCATGCTGCCCGGCCTGACGGAGGCACTGACCGACACACACACACACACACTTATAATGAAGACTTACTGAATAAAGATCTATCTAGCCACCAATTACTCCTACAACCACAACGATGATCACAACTCACTATAACTGTTGTGGTGGTTCACGGGGCATGAACATCAGTGGTGGGAAGTGAAGCTGTGCCCGGGTCGCCACCACACACCCTGACGCTTCCGAGACAAAATAATACCCTGCCTAACCAAGGTAACCTAACCAAACTATCCAAGCTAACTTAACCTATCTATCGAAGCTAACCTAACCTAACCCAAACTAACCAAACCTAACCATCACATAAGTCCCCATCGTCACCACCATAAGCATGTCAGCATATACTGTATATGTTACGGTTATTTCGCAAAATTACCAATATGCACGCCGGAAATTTTGCAAAATAACAGATTTCGCAAAAAAAAAAAAATAATCGTAACATACAGTATATACAGGGTAGGAGGAGGGTAATGCCAGCCAGGCGCTCATCAATGCTCATGGTGGCGCTGTTAAAGGCGTCTTATTTGGTGACGCTACAAGTATCTTTTTTCACGTAGTTAATAAAATAAATATTTGAGGACGATGGTTTAACAATTTTGAGGACGATTTATCGATTTTGAGGACGATGGTTTAAAAGATCATCCTCAAGGAGCTAAAATATCGTATTCAAAGCGTTAAACCAACGTTCAAAAAAAATTAAACCACCATCATCAACACCACCACTACCACTAACACCACTAGCAACATCATCATCACCACCACTATCACCAACACTATCAACGACACCACGATCACCACCACCAACACTATCACCAATAGACCAATTCGGCCATCATCACCAAATAATTATCAACGACACCATTAACGCCAACCACCAACACTATCAACGACACCACGATCACCAACCACCAACACTATCACCAACACCACCGCTATCACCAACACTATCAACGACACCACGATCACCAACCACCAACACTATCACCAACACCACCGCTATCACCAACACTATCAACGACACCACGATCACCAACCACCAACACTATCACCAACCACCAACACTATCACCAACACCACCGCTATCACCAACACTATCAACGACACCACCGCCACCAACACTATCACCAACACCACCGCTATCACCAACACTATCAACGACACCACGATCACCACCAACACTATCTCCAACACCACCGCTATCACCAACACTATCACCAACACCACCGCTATCACCAACACTATCACCAACACCACCACCGCCACACTGAGACGGTCTCCCTAAACGCATGAAGGAGATAACTATAGTATTATTATTATCATTGTTATTATTATTTATCATTTATTATCATTTTTACTTATTATTTTTATTATCATTCTTTTCTACTTCACAAAAATAGAATAATAATCATCCTTCCTTCCCTCTGTTTATTATACTAATTAATTAAAAGAACCTTTTTTATTCAATTTATTTATTTATTTATTTATTTATTTTGTAATGTTTTAATTTGATGAGTCGGTTAGGTGAGAAAAATTAAATTAGGTTAGGAAAAGTTTGGTTAGGTTGTGTTACGAAAGGTTAGGTTAGGTGTGTTGACAGAAT
This sequence comes from Homarus americanus, assembly GCF_018991925.1. NCBI lineage: Eukaryota > Metazoa > Arthropoda > Malacostraca > Decapoda > Nephropidae > Homarus > Homarus americanus. The sequence goes on along the minus strand of NW_024730011.1, from coordinate 27,712 downwards.
AAGGTTAGGATAGGTTAGGATAGGTGAGGTGTGTTGACAGAATAAGGTTAGGATAGGTGAGGTGTGTTGACAGAATAAGGTTAGGATAGGTTAGGTGAAGCGAGTTGACAGAATAAGGTTAGGATAGGTTAGGATAGGTGAGGTGTGTTGACAGAATAAGGTTAGGATAGGTGAGGTGTGTTGACAGAATAAGGTTAGGATAGGTTAGGTGAAGCGAGTTGACAGAATAAGGTTAGGATAGGTTAGGTGAAGTGAATTGACAGAATAAGGTTAGGATAGGTTAGGATAGGTTAGGTGAAGCGAGTTGACAGAATAAGGTTACCCGTGAAGTAACCAGCGAGAGTGCGGTGATCGGGCGACGCTGGGCCAGGTAGAGTCAGTCAGCCAGGCTTGATGACACCTATTGAATTGAAACCTACGACACAGGTAGGAAACATTTACCTGAGGGACGTATTCACACACACACACACACACACACACACACACACACACACACACACACAAATCTCTTTATTTCACGTAACTGAAGACGTAAATAACAACCCGACTAAAGAAATGCGTCAAAAAATAGAATTAATATTAAACAGACTTTCTGCCTTCATTAGATACCTTCCGTAAGCTCCAGGTAAGATCATAATTAAGTCTATCTTCCTAATATGTCTGTCTGCCTTAGGCCTATCCCCTAACGAGCGCTAAGGAACGTGTCTAGTTAAGGTTGAGTCTTTGAAGTTGTAATTTAGATGATGTTAACTAGATGGTGTGTGGAGGCCTTAAACAGTGTGTCATGTACAGCATTGGGCAATTAGGGTATTCACCACCTGTATACTGTACTGTATATCACTGTACCTGTATACTGTACTGTACACCTGAACGCTTCTTACGGCTCTCACTACCACACCTTCAACACACTAATAAATATAATAATAATAATACAGTTCTGTGTTTCTCACCAACTTAGTCACCTTAAAACACGTATTGGTTGAAAGTGTTTCTCAGTCGACGTTGTGACCGCTTATCTCCTGTTTTGGGACACTTGTAACTGGCTGGGTTTAGTAAGTTTTAGGTTTAGTTCTGTATGTTACGGTCACCACTTGTATCATGTTCGCACCGTTGGGGATATTTCTGTACTAGTTTTGACTTTGTGTACTGCTGTAACTTGTCGTATTTCTGTATTTTTCTGTATCTTTAACCATAGACTGGCAGGTGAGTGCATGGCCGGCAACAGTGTTAGTCGACGTTGGTCATCGAGTCGACAGTAGACCCGACGAGAACCCGCGATACTGGTGCTATAGTATACTCGACCCACCCATCCAGCCGCGTGTGTGTGTGTGTGTGTGTGTGTGTGTGTGTGTGTGTATGACTCGTCAGTGTGTCGAGTGTGTTACAGATACTCGTCGACCAGGGCTTCAGGTAATGTGTAGAGAAGGTAGCAGACAGGCTAGTTGTCCTGAGAGGTGTAGTGAGACTGTCCTTGCAAGTCTGGAGAGAGAGGGTGAGGGCAGGGCAGCGGACGAGGCATCACCAGACCAGACAGCCACCTCCTCTCTACTGTACCCGCTCTCCCTCCCTCACTGTCTGTCTGTGTGTCTCTCCCTCTTCTCACCACTGAAGGCCGCAGCTTTTATCAACAAGAAATACAAATCAAATTAAAAAAATATATAACCCTTCTTCTCCTCCTGCCTCCCCAGATAGAGGCTTCAGTAATGGCAGCCCCTAATGAAGCTTTCAGACGCCCCTGGTGAGTACTGCTGACCCCAACAACAACAACACTCGTTCAGTGACAAAGATCATCAACTCCTCTACGACATCTCAAACCACACAACTAATCCCCATCTATCTATCTATCTATCTACCAGTCTTGTGTTGAGTTGATGAAGGGACACAGCAAAAAAGAGAAAACACACACACACACACACACACACACACACTTGTTCACATTACATCCCATAAATGAACGTTCCTTTGGGGTTTTATCTCTACCCCCCACCCCCGTAGGTATAAATAATCGTGCCTTCAGTACCATCAAGCTCGACCCAGTTCTTCGGCGGGATAATAATGCCCCTGTCAAGCTTCATGAAGATCCGTCCATCCCTTCAGGAGATACTGCGTGCATGGTGACGGGGTGGGGCTAGATAGTGAGGGAAAGTAAGCTGGCGGGGATGGGCTGGGCGGGGTGGTGAGGGGTAGTAAGTTGGCGGGATTGGGCGGGGTGGGGCGAGGTAGTAGGCTGGCGGGGCGAGGCAGTACGTTGGCGGGGTAGGGTGGTGAGGGTTATAAGTTGGAGCGAGGCGGGGCTGGGTAGTGAGGGAGAGTTTGTTGGTGGGGCGGGGCGGTCAGGGGGTATTAAGTTGACTTGGAGGGGCGGGGCAGGGCTAGGAAGGGTAGTAGTCTGACGGGGCGGGGCGGTTAGGAGTAGTAGTAGGCTGGCGGGGCGGGGTGGTCAGGAAATGCTTGAGCACAATTATCCGCGGCGCAGTTGTGGGCGGCGTCCTTCCTGTGTCCTTAGCGCACCTGTTCCCCCACCCTACTCCACCCCACTCCCACTCCACCCAGGCCAGCCCACCACACTCATCCTCCAAACACCTCTCTCTACACCTGTTAAACATCCTCCTCTACACCTGTTAAACATCCCCCCTCTACACCTGCTAAACACCTCCTCTACACCTGTTAACAACTCTACACCTGCATCGTTGGTGTTGATGTCACTATCTGTGCCCTAAGTCCACTGTTGTCCTCTTTAACACGACTATCGGGAGAAATACTTGGTTTATCTTATCTACTGTAGGTGGGTGGGTGATGACAGCTCAGTAGGACGAGATCACGTGGTGGTGGTACAAGAACAGGCCCTGCGCTATGGTTTGGGAGGATCCTTGCAGTTGAGGCCCACCCAGTCACGGTCACGCCTTGTACGGACCCACCAGTCACGGACACACACGTCTTGTACGGACCCACCAGTCACAGACACAGACGTCTTGTACGGACCCACCAGTCACAGACACAGACGTCTTGTACGGACCCACCAGTCACGGACACACACGTCGTGTACGGACCCACCAGTCACGGACACACACGTCGTGTACGGACCCACCAGTCACGGACACACACGTCTTGTACGGATACACCAGTCACAGACACAGACGTCTTGTACGGACCCACCAGGGACGGACACACACGTCGTGTACGGACCCACCAGTCACGGACACACACGTCTTGTACGGACCCACACGTCTTGTACGGACCCACCCGTTACCTTCCTCCAGCAGACCACCAACTGTTGCTGCTCCTCCTCCAGTATAAGTCACATGTGGTGGCCAGCAGCGTGTTACTGTGCCGTTCACTTGGTTAACGAGATGGTACGTCGGGTGTTGTTGCTTCACCTTCTTTCTGCTCACCTGGCAATTACCTTTAACACCTGACACAGTGTTCTCTTAGGTTTAGTTTACTGCTTGTACACACACACACATACTAGACCACTCTGTAATCCGGAAAACACACACACTAGACCTCTATAATCAAGCAAACACACACACACACACACACACACACACACACTCAGGACCTCTATAATCCCGGCACGGACGAGGATCTGTCAACAACATCACTCAACTACATCTCGCCATGCAGGGTACAGAGGTCATGTTACGTCACCTACCACGACCACCACGTCAATATCCACCATTAACTGAAGATGTTGGAACCCACTCACCTGATTGACGAAGAGAGAGAGAGAGAGAGAGTGTGTGTGTGATGGTGGCAAAACACGTTATACCGGCACAGTAAATAAACAAAACAAAACAAGAGACTCACCATGACCAGGCCCTGAATATGTAAACAAAACAAGAGAAAACTCACCTCCACCAGGTAACGAAGTGGACCGTGACGTCTTCCCAGCATTTACCTGAGTAAGAGAAAGAAACATAGTTACTTAAGGGGTTCAGACTAAGGAACAAAATAACTAAATAAAAGAAACATAGTTACTTAAGGGGTTGAGACTAAGGAACAAAATAACTAAATAAAAGAAACATAGTTACTTAAGGGGTTCAGACTAAGGAACAAAAGATATTGGCAAAAAACACTGGTATAAGGAGCATGACACACCTGTAAACACCCTACATACAGAGAGAGAGAGAGAGAGAGAGAGAGGAGAGAGAGAGAGAGAGAATGTGTGAAGCATGAGTGAGAGAAAAAAAAAACACAACACAAACACACACACACACACACACACACACACACACACACACACACACACACACACACACACACACCAGTTTTTGTGGCTTTACGTGTAGGAGCACTAACATAGTACACCATAACAAAGACGAAGGTGGCCAATTCCCCCAGGTAGGTGTAGGCAGTGTTGGGGGGATCTCACCTAACTACACCATACACACAATAATAACTCCTCTCACTCCTGCCATTGTATCTCGATGTCTCTCTTTCTCTCTCTCTCTTTTTTGGTAGGAGGCGATGTGTGTGTGTGTGTGTGTGTGTATGTGTGTGCGTGCGTGCGTGTGTGTGTGTGTGTGTGATACAGAGTGTAAGGGCGGAAACGATCCTCCGGCTAGTTACCGCTGCTAACTCGCTCGTTTGCTGGTGCAGACGACACTTGGGGTGGTTGGACGGAGGTGATAACGGCAGCAACTATCTCCGCCGCCGGGAGATTTAACCCAGCCGCCATACCGTCAGTATCTAGCTACCCTGCTGTCCGTCAAATTCTGGCTGTGATCTCATCATAGGTCCTGGACTCGTGGGCTGTGTTCCCAGACCTTCACCTATCAACTGCCAACTCTTTGGTCATCTACCACTACCGCATACCACGACCATCAGTTCATCACATTCCGTCGGTGCCCCCGTGTTCTCCTGCCTTTTCAAGACGTCGCTGAGTGTGGGGTCGAAGTGGACGTTTCGTTACCCTGAGTGTGCATCACCGTGTTCCAGAACCTTCCCCCAGGGCCACTGCCGTAGGAAATATTTGTTCATGGTTTGATTCTATAATTGTTTGATTCCATTAATTGCTGACTCCCCTGCATTGTTCGATTCTATCAATTGTTGACTCCATTTAATTGTTTGAATCCATTAATTGCTGACTCCCATTATTTGTTTGATTCCTTTAAGTGTTTGCTTCCTTTAATTGTTTGACTCCCGTAATTATTTGATGTTTGTTGAGTGGTGTCAGAGTTTTGTGTTATTTTTATAGTAAAGAGATGCCAATCTCAAACGGTTGTTTGTTATTCCTCGGAAAACCCTGGTCCTTGACTCTCCTTTATTAAGATCCTGATTAGCCTGGTAAGGGATTTCTATCCCTAAGTCCCAGGCCTTTACAATTACAAGCCCTTTGCTTAAGGTGCAGCCCTTGATGCTTGGTGGCTCCTCTCCCTACAGCTCCCAGCAGGCTCCCGGCCGCGCCTGCCAGCCAATCAGCGTACAGCCAGCTACGCCGAGAGACTAGGTCTATGCAGAGGACGTAGGGGTACGATCGCCGACCTAGTCTCGACCATCAACCTCCAGTTCAGGATCAGAGCGTTTCACACCTTACGCTTGAGCCGCTGTGATTGGTCCTCTCGCTACGCGCACCCCAGATCCTGATCCTGGTAAATTGTATAAATACGGCTACGCCTGCCCAGGGAGGACATCAGTGAGTCGCCAGTCGCAGTCGGGAGCAGTCGCAATCAGGAGCAGTAGAAGTCAGAGCGAAGTGGAAGCCGGAGAAGGAACAGTCACAGCTGATTGGCTAGACATTGGACCTATCCCACCTTCCCACGTACCCTGGAAAACCCAAGCTCCTAACCGCCATTTTCCTACTGACAATTCTGTTGATTCAATCAACACATTGAGCCTCTCCTACAGTATCGGACCTCCCTTAGGAACCCCGAATGCTGCTGAGGGGCTTGGTGTGAAGAGAGAGTCGGCAGTGAGTTTTCAGACCTTTTTCTTCTACTCTAATCCTTCTCTTCCGTGCCGTGAAAGGACCTATTCCCCTGTCAGCTGACGTACAGGGGAGAATTCGTCTGGAAACGCCCTCTGTCCCCACACCTCGCTAGTGCGTGTTTGTGTGAAGGGTGGAGGGACAGCACAGCCTGCCGATTCGCCTGGGGACCCCTGTGATAGTGCAGGGCCTCCCCTACGTGAGGGGCGCAGGAAATTAGGGACTGTTAGGGGAGATCTCCATAAATCTCCAAATCAAACAGGTAACATGCCTTCAATTAAAATCAAAGTGGACCGTACCATCCAACCGTGCACCGACCTCGCCTCACTTATTTTCCAGCTGACATGTATATTTCAGATCCGTTCCTTCACCAATGACGACATTGTCAAAATATTTGTACAAACTGATGAAGATGCCGACCTATTCCACTCCCCAGCAGTGAACAATAGACTGAGGGACAATGGCCTAACGGTCCTCAGTTCACCCGAATACCGCGCAAAATGCACCCTCATATGTAGGAAAGTCATTCCTCAGATCCTTGACAACCCTAACCTATTGACAGAACTCAACTCACAAAACACCCCCCAAATGACATATGCAGCCCGGATGGGAACTCTCCCCATGTTAAAAATCACTACGGCTACTCAAACTGACGCCATCAAATTAAAATCATACGGAATTAAAATCGGCAGCAATATCATCCCCTCAAGAGACATTGAATTTCAACATTACATACAGGTACACCAATGTTTTAATTGCTATCAATTCGGGCACAACACCAACCGTTGCAGTAATACAATAACCTGCTCAAAGTGTGCCAATCAAGGCCACTCATACCGAAACTGCACTGCCACGGTAACAAAATGCTGCAACTGCAAAGGCCCTCACGCTGCCATCAGCAACAAGTGCAAAATTAGACTCGACAATAGCACAACACCACTCCCTCCCCGCCGATCACCTCCTACAGCACCACCTCCACCTCCCCACCACTCACTCCCTACTGCCTCGGCCCTCCCCACCCGCACTTGCTGGACCAACAACGTGACCGCCCCCCCACCCTCCTCCGACATGGATGCAAAAATCACCACCATCATACTTCTGGCACATACCCTAAGCAACGGAAACAGGTCTCTTTTTCTGAAACTGGCAATTGATGGTTTGAGGGAGAACGGCCTCCCTACCATACACATTCCTGATTCCTTCAGAACCGGTCCCGACCTCATCTTCCCCACTGCCCCCATCCCCGACCGGACCAGCATGCCACCCCCTCCCCCCAGAGAAGCCACTGCAATCTCCCTCCGCCCCTCCACTTCTGCCATGCCCACACCTGACTTATCTCACCAACCTACTGTTACCTCACCCCCCGGAGTAATCAGTCGAAAACCTCCCGACCCCTCCACCTTGACCTTGCCTACACCTGACTTTTCCCACACGACTACGATGAACTCCCGAACCTCCAAACTCCGAACCAAACCCAATCTTCCCCTAACACCTCAGACTCCCAAGAATAAAATGGCTGCCCATCCCCCCACTGAAATGGTGGTCAAGACCACTAGGCCTAAGAGGAAAAACACCTCTCCCCTTTCTTCCTACACACCTGACTGCAAAAGAATTATAAAATACACACATCCAACTAAATCTATAATTAAAGTAAATCTATTCGGCACTACCCCAAAGAAAACAGGAAACAACCCCGACACGAACCTAGCACACTCCACTCCTCTTCCCGACTCCCCGACACACACAGTCACGTAACCGCCCATCCCTCACCTACATACACCTCACTCAGACCTCGCTCACAGTCACTCGACAAGTTAGACCTCATCTCTGCACCCCAGAATTTCAATCTCATATAAGTAACAAATTATACAACATGATCACCATTATGCAATACAACTGTAGAGCATATCACTCAAACAGACATGCCATCTCTCTCCTCATACAAGAACACAACCCAGACATCCTCCTCCTCAACTCAATATGCACAGACACCAAAATCAAGCACTTCGGCTACACAAGCAGACAATCACCCCACGAACTATTCGAGGGCGTTGCAATCCTCATCAGATCCTCCATGAAACACGAATTCATCACCAACTTTGCCTTCAAACACTTCATGGCCGCCAAGATCTACACTCAACACGGACAGATTATCATCTGCACAACATACTCAAGACCTAACTCGCGTATCCCATTCACAGACCTAAACCCCATCTTTAACAACTCACACCTACCTGTAATACTAATGGCCGACCTCAATGCACACCACACCGCATTCCAACACAACCGCATCGACCCCCTTGGCCAACAACTACACGCTTTGGTCACTCACAAAACCTTCACCACATTGGCCCTTTCTTCCCCACATTCTACGCTGCTCACGGCAAAGGCACTCCAGACATCGTCATCACCAACACCCCTGCCCTCCAATTCCAACACTACATCACTCCCGGCCCCCTATCAGGCTCAGACCACATTCCCATCACTCTTCACCTCTCCAACAATCCCATCCTCCTCCCAGCAACCTCACCTCAATACCAGTATCAACACGCAGATTGGGATGCCTTCAAGAAAACACTCTCTGAACAACAATACACTCTCAACCTCGAACACCAACCCACTAGGATGATTGAGGAAACCTGGACACACCTTTTCAACACTATCACCGCCATAGCAGATACCCACATTCCTAAACACCGGTTCAAGAAAAAATACTCCTTCACACCCTCCATAAGAACTCAACGCCTACTTCACTGCTACAGGACACGATTCGAACTAAACAAACTTAACCTAGCACCAGTTTCCACAGACATCTCCACACTAAGAACACACATCATCCATAGCCTCCGTCAAGATCATGAGGTTCACTGGGCAAAACTCGTAGAGGCTGCCCAAGAACACAGAACACATAACCCCCGAGAATTTTGGCAAAGGATCGCCAGGCTGAAAGGAACTGCGAAACTCCCCTTTGATCACCTGCTAGTAAATGGTAGGAAAATCAATGAGCCAGCCGAGGTAGCACAAACACTAAAACAACACTGGGAACACATTTTCCACCCACACCCCCCCCACACAACAAAGGTACATCTTAAACCACATAAACAACATCACCACACACATGCAAACACTTCACGACAGAACAACTCCTGACAACACTATAGATACCTCCACTCTCACACAGGACCACACCCTCACTGCTCCTTTCACCCCAACAGAAGTCGCACAAGCACTGGACAAAACCAAAAAGAAAACTCCAGGTGACAGCAATATTGGTCAAGCAATCCTGAAGCACCTGCCCCGAGAAACAATCACAGCCATTACATACCTCTACAACACCCAACTGGCTACAGGATACTTCCCAAAGCTCTTTAAGACAGCCACAGCCGTCATGATACCTAAACCAAACAAAAACCCAACAGATCCTCAAAACTACAGACCGATCAGCATACTAGAAGTCTTAGGCAAAACTTTTGAAAGACTATACAACACCCGCCTCAGATACCACCTTGAAGATGAACAACTACTGTCCTACAAGCAGTTCGGCTTCAGAGCACACCACTCAACTCAAGACGCACTCAATATAATCACAAACTACCTCCACATGAACAAAGATGCATACAAGATAGCACTCATTACAAAAGACGTACAAAAAGCCTTCGACACAGTTTGGCACGATGGATTAAAGTACAAGATATGCACCAATTTTAACCTCCTCAAAAATCACAACAATTACTATGTAACTTCCTAACAGACAGAAAAATGAGGATAAAAGTCACACCTGCCTACTCTGACCACTTCACACTGCATGCAGGAGTCCCACAAGGATCAGTCCTGTCCCCAACACTATACATTCTTTACACAAACGACTTACCCGACCCCTTACACATCGACTCTGACAATACAGTACGCCGACGATGTAACCCAACTAGTCAGACACAGAACTCTTGATCACCTAACAGACAAAGCACACAGGGAACTCGAACAAGTTACACAATGGGAACTCCGATGGCGAATACAAACCAACCCGAACAAAGCACAAATCACCTACTTCGGCACCAAAAGACGACAACCACGTCACATTTACCTAAACCCCTACATCGCCTACCCTTCACCTATAACTATCAAACGAACAAACACAATCCTAGGAGTCACATTCAACAACACCCTCACCATGACACTACACACCAATATGAAGGCTTTGATCGCAAAGAAAACACTCGGGAATATATACAGATTCAGAACCGCATCAATCAAAACCAAAACACACCTATTCAAAGCCCTCATACGCCCACTATTGACTTATGCACCTAACACACTCCAGCTAGCACCACCATCAAGCGCCAAGAAACTTCAAGTCATTCAAAACAAAGCACTAAGATTCATCCATAACACACACTGGTCATCCTTCACCCGAAATAGTCATTTACATGAACTCAGCTCCGTCCCCCCACTTAACATCTACTGGAGACAACTAGGTGACAAACAAATAGAATCACTCCTCACTACTTACCCTCAATGGCAGGATTATTTCGACAACATCATACTCCCACGCAGATTCAGAGACAGAAATCCCTCCATACTAAACAGACCAAACACTCCCCTCCCACCTCCCTTGTATTAATAACTTCCCTATAACCACACCCAAAAAAAAAAAAATTCCCCCCCAAATTAAACCTAACCTCTCCTTAACCCTCACCCAACGATTCCCTCCTCCCCCCTCACTCCAAACCCCACGCCACCAACTCAAACTCAAGACCACTCAAAAAAAAAAAAAAAAAAAAAAAAAATAAAACTAACCCACTCAACCTGCACTAACACTCCCCCCCCAAACAAAAGAAAAGAAAAGACCCTAACAATCCCCCCAAAATAAAAACCTAACATACCCAGCCGTTACTAGCAATCCCACACAAAATAAAAAATAACCATTCTACCGTTAACTAACCACACCCTATCACTCCTCCCAAAATAAAAACCTAACTTACCCAGCCGTTACTAGCAATCCCACACAAAATAAAAAATAACCATTCTACCATTAACTAACCACACCCTATCACTCCTCCCAAAACAAATACCTAACTTACCCATCCCATACTAACTCGGATGACATGTACGTTTCCCTTAGCCAATAAGGTCGGGGAGAGTTCCACAGTGCCTGTACGCAAGCCCTCTCCCTCAAGAATGTTACCTAATAAAAACGGTACCAAATTGCAGACGACATTGAACGCCTCCTTTAGCCAATAAGGTCGGGGAGGGGTGCAATGTACCTGTACACAAACCCTCTCCCTCAAGAATGGGGCCAGAACTCACAATACCTGCAAGAGCCTACCGCAATTGCAGAAGTCCTTTACTAGCCAAAGGGAAGAAAGAATGCAATGATTAACCCAACTCTGCCAACTACTAACAAAACCTACAATCCTCCCAAAAGAAAAACTTAACCCACCCAACCTTACTCACAATCCCTCCTATAAAAAAAAAAAAAAATGCTAACTCTCCATCCAATCACTAATCAACACCTTCAATCCTCCCAAAAGAACTACAACCCGCAATCTTACTCACAATCCCTCCAAAAAAAAAAAAAAAAAAAAAAAAAAAACCTAACTCACTATCCAATCACTAATAACACCTTCAATCCTCCCCAAAGAAAAAAACTTAATATACCCGACCTTTCTAACAAGCCCTTCGACCCTCCTAAAAAAAAAAAACCTATGACTCAATACAACTATTCATTAGCAACTCAAATCATATCACACCTAAGGAATCCTTCCATACTATAAATTAACCTTAACAACCTCCAAAGCCCCCCTCTCCTCTCCTCGCCTCCCCTCTCCTCTCCTCTCCTCCCCCCTCCTCCCGACAACCGAACCATACCTGACCTTATATCAATTATCCTAACCCTCCCCCTCTCCCCTTACTACATTTCCACGCAAACGCATACACACTCACACAACAACCCCCCCGAAGCAAAAAAGTAATTCACCTCAACTCAACATACAACCTCCACCCCCGCCAATCCCCAAACACAAACTCCCCCACCCCCGCCAGACAAAGCCTCTCATAACACCACAACTCTCCAAAACCAAATCAAACATACCCAACCTCTATACCAGCCACTGTCAACATTATCGACCTAACTCAAGACTGAAACCAAACAACCTATATCTCACTCTCATCTCCGTTCACAATTTGACAAAGCTCAAATCTGTCCCCTGCTATTACTAAATAACTCTCCTACGATACACTCATCCTTCCTTACTACGAATACTTTGACATTTCAAGCTCAAAGATTCAAAACTCTTCCTCCAACTCTCTCCATTTCTCTCTGACATAGCTGAAAGACCCACAACTCTCAGAAACAAATTAAAACATACCCAACGTCTGTGACATCCAATTCTCAATAAAATCGACCTAACTCAAGACTGAAACCATTCAGCCTATATCTCATTCTCGTCTCCGTTCATAATTTGACAAAAAAGCTCAAATCTGTCTGCTGCTATTACTAAAAACTCTCCTACGATACGCTCATCCTTCCTTACTATGAATACTTTGACATTTCAAGCTCAAAGATTCAAAAACCCTTCCTCCAACTCGCTCCGTTCCTCTTTGACATAGCTCAAAGACTTTACCTTCATCTTTATCCAAACAACCCTACGACTAGCAAAATTTCTATATTTTCACCTTCTCTGTTTGCTTTGATCGTGTGTGCCTGTGCGTCCGTCCACTTGCGTTTCTCGGCTTGCGCCGCCGCCGTGGCGGGGCGGTTCTTCCTACGCTCTGCCAACACTGCCCGAGCTAAGACGACAATCAGAACACCCGCGTTGGCCCTTTGCTTGCTCGGACCTGCTCCCGCCCTCCCTCTGCCTCGTCCTGATTGTTGTTGTTGTTGCACCCTCAGGGCATTTTGCCTACCCCCTCACGCAAGCGGTGTTTAGCCACTGCACCTGTTCTCTCCTTCTAAAATTCACTTCCATCCTCCCTTTATTCTTCCTCTGAACCTCCTTCCCCCCTGTCACTAGCATTTTTCTTCTTCTTCTTCATCGCTATCAGAACAGCCAGCCTTCGTCGTGATTGGACCTCTCTTCTCATCCTTCACAGCCAAGCCAGCTAGCCTGTCTCTTACCGTTGACGACCGGAACGCAAAATATCACCTCACCAACAAACACTTCTACACTTGGGAAGCTCGTCTCTGACAACGCCCTCTCTGTGCCTCCCCACTGATCAGGGGTGACTCCTGATCAGAGGCGGCCCAGATTGGGTGCTCTGCTACGGTTTCCTGTAGCGGACGTCTGCCGCGACCCCACTGGTGTTTCTTGCACCAGTGGCTATTCCTCCTTTATTCTTCCTTCTATTTCGCTCTGGCCTGGGGACCTGCATCCTAGAGGTGTATTCGTCCTTGGGTCCTCCCTGTAAATGTTCACCTCCCTCCCAGGCGCTTGTGAACACGAAAGGGAGAAGGAGCAGAACCATCCCTCCGCCGAGCCTTCCTGGGAAACCGTGATCGTGCGGGTCCACCCGGGAAGGGGGTCGCATATCCTGTATCCCCCCCAACCAAAGTAGGTACACTAGGGATCACGCCTATAAGTGAGCAGATTAGATACACACTAGGGAAGTAGGCTCCCCTGACGGGGCTCTGGGAGAGATACACGGGAACCACCTTTCGACCATTCGACCGACAAAAGGCGGTGGGAGGTGTTGTAATTCCTGTGGTAGGTTAACTCACCCAGACTAGGTAGGCTACCTATCGAATTTCAAAAGGCGGCTTGTCCACCTTTCCCCCTCTACAATGAGGGCACATAGGGTAAGGATACGCTCCCTTGATGGGGATGTAACCGAACCGAACTGCTCGGTGCAAAACTACTAATAAAGATCACAACCAAGGATTCATTCATCACCCTCTGCCTGACAGAAGAAGACATTGACTCCCTACTATCGAATGACAGCATAAAAGAATTGAAGAAGCAGCGTTTCGAAGTAGTAATCCCACCACAACTAAGAGCCAGGAAGACTGTTGTAGTTAAAAGACTGGACAAGACCATCACAGAAGAATCGAGAGAACAACAATTGAAACGAGACCTGGAACTAAGAAATCAATGGGCCAAAGTAAAGGAGGTGGTTAAACTACCTAAACTACCATCTATGCTGAAAATTATGTTTCAGGACATAGGAATGGCACAAAAAGCAATACAGGAAGGATTCTGTCTCTCCTACTACCATATAGGCAGCAATCAAGTTGAAGAGGAAGAATTTTTTCCCATCACGCCTTGCTGGAACTGCTACAAATATACCCACTTAGCCACGGACTGCCCGAACAAAAACACAAAATACTGCTCCGAATGCGGGGAGGAGGGACATACATTCAGGGAGTGCAAAAGCAGTGTAACTCCTCGGTGCCTGAACTGCCAAGGGGACCACAGAACACTGGCAGCACGCTGTCCAGCAAGGAAAGAGATTGTAAAGGAAAAGAGGAAAATTGAAAAGGAAAGAGCACAGGAAAAGCAAAACAGGACCTACTCGGCTGTAACCAAATTAACAAAGGAAACAACTAAAGTCCTTGAAAAGGTAGCCTCACAACCCCCAGCTCAACCTATAGTGCTCAACCTGGGAAGTCAACTATCGGTTAAGATCATGACGGCAATAATACACGACCACCTCTTGAATATTGCCAAACCAGGATGCTTTGCTAAAAGGGTAAAGGAAATGTTTGCGGCAAATAACCTCCCAGACATGGAATTCCCCAACGACGTCCCCTCATCAGAAATCTTTAACCTGATCTATAAACCAGCAGAAACCACCAGTCAGGCGCAAGTCACCGAATCACAAGCCACTACCGACAAACCCCCCCAATCAGAAAGTAGCGAAGAGGGAATGGAAGAAGACGAAGAGGCGCAGGAATCCATTTCACAACATGAACCTGTTATACAACCTGAAAAAGCGTTCGTATATAGCACCCCTAAAAAGATCAAAACGGGAATTGTGGCTCCACCACCGTCACCAAGAAAAATGACTGAGAATCAGGACCTCGGGGAGGAAACCGGTATCAGGTTTTACACCTGCTCAGCCCCCGAAATACTCTCAACCGAGAGACTACTGGCGGAGATCAGGGAAGGAAAAGTAAAATATACATATACAGATACGAATATGGAAGATCACCATATAGAAACACTAATAAAGAGAGGAAGAATCCTGACCAAATACAATAGAATAGAAAAGGTGGAACAATCCAAATACAGGAAAATTCGCCTCGGCCTGCATACGGAGAGGAGGTCTTCAGGAGAACATCGTTCATCCAAAATGCAGCAAACAAGCTCGAGACATCACCATTCATAATCAACAGACTTAAAATAATTCAACATAATGTCCTGGCCTGGACACATACAAGAGCTCACGAATTATACAACATATATCGTACCCTAGACCCAGACGTCATCATACTAAATTCTCACGGCAGGGATAATTCAAATAAAATCAAGATATTTAATTACACAGTATACCAAAAAAACAGCCAAAATCCTTTACAAGATGGAGTTGCCATAGCAATTAAAAGAAGCATAAAACATAAAATCCATGATACATTCCAAGAAAACTTTCTGGCAATAGAAATTAACAGCACAACGGGTCCAATCATAATTGGCACCTGCTACCTCCTTCCAAGACGACCAATTTTTCCAATAGCAGACATGCTCAGATTGATGAGGAGGAACATACCTGCATACTTTCTGGGTGATCTCAACGCTAGACACCGCATACTAGGACACCATACCAACAACGCAGTAGGCCGGGTCCTGAACACACTAGTGAGCCACGGCAACGTGGTACACCTCGGACCGGAATTCCCCACGTACATCAGAGCAGGCCACACAGGATACCCAGATCTCGTGTTAACAAATCAACACCACCACCTAAACATACTACTCGAACCCGGCCCAATATCTGTAGGTTATGTATATAAGCTACTGTGCCGAGTAGCAACCCTGTATATAAGCTACTGTGCCGAGTAGCATTTATATATATCATCACGTGGCAACACTGCACGTTATGTGGCAACATTGCCCCGAGGCTGCCATATGGCAAGGCAGCCCCAGTCTGACTGTGTGAGCCGTGCATGGCACACGCGAGTCACCACTTGTATTTCTCTCATCCATAATAAACGGACTTCAGTGTTACACAGTGTTTCCCTAGCCATCACTGCATTCTTCAGGGCACACTAGTAACTTTCATGGCGCAGTGTCTAGGATCTGTGGACTTACAAAGTGTGTGAACAATGCCGACAGTTACGTCTGCCGGTGATGCGCGTCGACTCATAGTGTGTTGTGTTGTGTTGCGCTGTGTTTCGCCGCGATGTGCAGTGTTGCTCCGTCACAGTGCGTTTTAGTGACGGTGGCAGTGTTAGTGTCAGTGTATTAGTGTGTGTCTAGAGCCGAGTTGTGCATTGGCCTGTTTTTTTGTGGTACCCACGGAGCACGCAGGCGTACACCCTTCTCGTGCGACATCCGGTGGGACACTGGTCTTGCCTCCGCCGACCGCCGTCCACCACGCTCCGCTCTCTGAGACACACACACACACGCACGCACTCACTCACGGACAGACCATATGCGTGATTTTTGCGCTGTTTATGTCATATATATGTGGTTCGAGCTGTTGAGGCGCCACTTTATATATTAAACAGTGCAGTCCACGCACACACAAAGATGGGAGGTAAGAAGGGACGTCAAGATGGGAGACACGACTCCCCACCACCTTCCCCTCCACCGGGCGCAGACTCTCATCCTCCACCTCCAGCGACGGACATCGCCACAAATCTGAAGTGGATGGACGACCGGGACGAGAGACGCAGAGAGATGGAACTTCAGAGGGAGGAGACACGAAGAGAGGAGGAAAAGTTGCGTTTTGAGGCGCTATTGGCGACCCTGGCGCTAACCCACCCTCCCTCACTTGCAGGTAGCGCGCTTCAAGGCGCCAGTACACTCCCTCCTCCACCACACCAGCGTCCTCCAGGTACTCTTGCTACCCTTACAGCTCCCAAGGCATCTGTTCAACCCCCACCCGCCCTCTCACCAGACGTCACGTTTCAGCTTTTTCGTGAGTGGAGGCGGCGTTGGACAGATTACTCCACGATGGTGGACCTTGACAGCATGCCTCCGAACAAACAGCTCATCCAACTGCGGATGTGTTTGTCGCTGGAGACCCAGAGAGTCTTGGAGCACACGTTGCAAGTGCCTCCCGATTCTACATCTTCAGTGACGGATGTGCTCGACCTTTTACAGGAGCACGTTAAGGGTCGGAACAACGAGGCTTTGCGTCGCCGTGCCTTTACCAGCTGCAAGCAGGCGGAGAACGAATCCTTTGACGACTTTTTTGTACGTTTGAGGAGTTTGTCGGAGGAGATCGACGTCTGCAAGGTGCACAGCCGGGAATGTGAGGAAGCCTGGATCAAGCACGGGATCTTGACAGGTGTCAGGCACGAAGAGTTGATGCAGCGACTCATCCCCCTGGACGCTTCCTCCACACTCTAGGTGGTAGTGACTGAATGTCGGTCATACGAGGCCACCACGTCCGCCACCTCTGCCTTACGGGCCCCACCTGCTGTGAGAGCTATCTCACAATACAAGAAGGATAAGAAGGCGGCCATCAACGCGAAGGCTGCCACACGTTCTTCCACGCCTCCGCCTAGTGCTTCCTGTGGCAGCTGTGGAAAGCAGCACAGCCCCAAGACTTGCCCGGCCGCCGACGCACTGTGTCGTGGATGTGACCGTAAGGGCCACTGGTCTAACACAGACAGGTGCCCTGCACGAGGCCACAAGTGTCAGGCCTGCGGTCGCTATGGACACTACGACAAGTGCTGCCGCCAACCCAAGCCCAAAAGCCCGAGACGAGGAGGACAGCAGCGCACTTCCCTCGGGGTGGTTCACACGCAGCCCCCTCCAGATGGCCCACGCAGCCCCAAGCAGCAGCGGAGTCACATGAGGAGGGTGGAATCGACCACACGCCCCAGGGCTACCCCTTCCCCTACTATCCGCGTCGCCGTCACACACGGTGATGTGTCGGGTCACATCGAGGTGATACCGGACACCGGCGCTGATACTACGGTGATTGGGTTGAAGCACCTCCAGAAACTGGGCCTCACCAAACACAGCCTGGGACCACCGCCGCAGCTGCAGTACTACAATGCGGACGGTTCCCAGATGCCGGACGCTGTGGGCTCCTTTCAAGCAGAGATCACCTACGGCGACAGGTCGTGTCACGGATGGATCGACGTGCAGCCTACTCTCGCTACACCCTTGTTGTCGTGGGAGCACTGCAAAGAGTTAGGCGTGGTGCTCAGAGACTTTCCCGAGCAGATCCCAGCTGCTCGTTACACCGCCAGCAGGGTGCGTGAGTCGACGAGCGACGCGCCTGGCGCTGCCACAGAACCTGCATCCACTCCCTCCCCGCCTCCACCCAAGTCACGGCTGCTTCCTCTTCACAGCGAGACGTCTCCTTCAGCCACAAGGGCCTACTTCCTGAAGGAGTACTCGGATGTGCTGGTGACGAAGGAGGCCCTACGGACAGCGCCACTGAAGGCTATGGCGGGTCCGCCAATGAGGATACACCTGCGGGAAGATGCACTGCCGTTTGCCATACACACTCCCCGGCTGATTCCTCTCGCCTTCAGGGATTCAGTCAATAAGGAACTGGATTCCATGGTGGCCCAGGGTGTCATCGTACCCGTTGGTGACGACCCATCCCCTTGGTGCCACCCTCTAGTCGCTGTGGCTAAGACTAACGGTGGAGTGCGGATTACTACCGACTTGTCTAAGCTTAACAGCCAGGTGTCCCGTCCCGCCCACCCTTCACCCACACCTTTTGCAGCTATACGGAGTGTGGATCCGAAGGTACGGCACTTCTCGACGATGGACGCCCTCTGTGGCTACTGGCAGATCCCACTGAAGAAAGAGGATCAGCCACTCACCACTTTCATCACGCCTTACGGACGCTTCCGCTACTGCCGTGGCCCTATGGGATTCGCTGCTACGGGGGACGCCTTCTGTCTCCGTGGTGACATGGCACTTCAAGGCGTGACCAACTGCGTGAAGGTAGTGGACGACGTCCTCCTTTACGATGAGGACTACCTGACGCATCTTCGCCGCATCGACGAGGTCTGACCAGGTGTAGGACGCATGGCATCACTCTGAATGCCGAGAAGTTCGTCTTGGCCGCACCTGCAGTGTCTTTCTGCGGCTACCGACTCTCAAGGGATGGCATTGCTGCGGACCCGCAGAAAGTTCGCGCCATAGCGGACTTTGCGAAACCTGCCAACCTTACGGATCTCAGGTCTTTCATGGGCCTGGTGAACCAGCTGGCAGAATTTTCCCCTGACGTCTCCGCCGCTGCCCGGCCTCTCCGCCCCCTGATGAGCCCCAAGAGGACGTTCACGTGGACCCCTGACCACGACCTCACCTTTCATAAGGCGAAGGAGGCCCTGTCAAGTCCACCTATCCTCACTACTTTCGACCCAGCGCTCCCCACCGTCCTCCAGACAGACGCCTCGCGCCTGTACGGGGTTGGTTACGCCCTTCTCCAGGATCACGGTGGAGGAAAGTACCGGCTCGTACAGTGTGGCTCTCGCTTCCTCACCAATGCTGAGTCTCGCTATGCTACCATCGAGCTGGAGCTGCTGGCAGTGGTATGGGCCTTATCGAAGTGCAAGTTCTACTTGATTGGCCTACAGCACTTCGACCTCATCACAGACCACAGGCCCTTGGTCCCCATTCTTAACCACTATTCGCTGGACGCCATCGAGAATCCCCGCCTCCAGCGCCTGAAGGAGAAGATTTTGGCCTTCGTCTTCACCGCGGCTTGGCGCGCAGGTAAGGAGTTGTGCATCCCGGATGCCCTCTCCCGCTCCCCAGTCAGCCGCCCTACACCTGAAGACGAGATGCTCAGCACCGAGGCCGGTTTCTCCGTCAGCAACATCGTCACCTTGCAGGCCGTACAGTCCCTCGCCAGCACCCAGGCCTCAGTGTCGCCACCCGACAGCGATCTGGCCCTTGAGGAACTACGGACCGCGGCACGCGACGACCCCTCCTACACTCAGCTCTTGGAGAGTGTGAGGACTGGGTTCCCTCGCGACCGTTTTGACCTCCACAACGCCCTACGCCCATATTGGAAGATACGCGAGGACCTCTACGCAGATGGGGACCTCGTCCTGTACGGTGCCCGTGTGGTCGTCCCTGCAGCTCTCCGTCGTCGCGTTCTGACCCGCTTACACGACAGCCATCGTGGAGCAGAGGCCACCAAGCGCCGCGCAAGGCAGGCTGTGTACTGGCCCGGCATTGACGCGGATATCGTCAATACGGTCCGTGCCTGTGAGCCGTGCCAGATCATGCAGCCCAGTCAACAGCAAGAGCCCCTCTTGTGCGACGACGAACCCACCAGGCCCTTCGAGTCCGTGTCGGCTGATTTCTTCAGCACAGCTGGGAAACATTTCCTAGTTGTCGCCGACCGACTCTCTGGCTGGCCTGTGGTGGTAATCTGTGGCTCGGACACGACGTCCGCGGCCACCATTCGCCACTTCCGGCACCTCTTTCGTGACCTGGGCGTCCCCGTACGTCTGCGGACGGACGGTGGGCCACAGTTCACCAGCCGGGACTTCACAGGATTCCTGGAGCGTTGGGGAGTCCGCCACATCGTGTCAACACCCCACTACCCACAGTCAAACGGCCATGCTGAGGCTGCGGTCAAGACAGTCAAGCACCTCATCCTCAAGGTGGCCCCTTCAGGCAACATAGACTGTGAGGCGTTTGACAAAGGACTCCTGGAGTTACGTAATACTCCCACCCACACAGGACGCTCCCCTGCCCAGATCCTGTATGGTCACCCTCTCCGCTCTTGCGTTCCTGCACACGCCAAGGCCTTTGCGAAGGAGTGGCAGACCAGAGCCGAGAGCTGCGACCGCCGCGCCGCTTCACGTGCCCAGGACGCCAAGGCTCGGTATGACGACCGTGCCCGCCCTCTTCAGCCACTGGAGATTGGTGCCCTTGCCCGCGTCCAGGACCCGACGACGACACGTTGGGACAAGGTGGGCATAGTGATGGGCGTCGGCCGGTCGCGGGACTACAAGGTCAGGATGCCGAGTGGCCGTGTCTGGTGGAGGAACCGCCGCTTCCTCCGGCCAGTCCCACCCCCTGCTGCTGGCCCCCTGACCGAAGACGAGTCACCTACACCTCACGAGGATCCGCCCCACAGTGCACCTCACGAGGATCCGCCCCACAGTGCACCTCGACGCTCGGAGCGACTTAGAACTAAGAAGTCCGCTCAAGACAAAGACTATGAGCGTGAGGGGGGAGGGAGATGTAGGTTATGTATCTAAGCTACTGTGCCGAGTAGCAACCCTGTACATAAGCTACTGTGCCGAGTAGCAACCCTGTACATAAGCTACTGTGCCGAGTAGCATTTATATATATAATCACGTGGCAACACTGCACGTGTTATGTGGCAACATTGCCCCGAGGCTGCCATATGGCAAGGCAGCCTCAGTCTGACTGTGTGAGCCGTGCTTGGCACACGCTGGTCACCACTTGTATTTCTCTCATCCACAATAAACGGACTCAGTGTTACTCAGTGTTTCCCTAGCCATCACTGCATTCTTCAGGGCACACGAGTAACCTTCATATATATATATATATATATATATATATATATATATATATATATATATATATATATATATATATATATATATATATATATATATATATATATATATATATATATATATCTTCAAGGGTGAGTACAGACTAAGGAGAAGTACGTAACAAGGTATATATATATACTGAGGAGGGTGAGATCAAGTCCACAATGATCAGGTATTAGGGTAATGACCCTACTAATCTTCAAAAAGCACAGCAGCAATCGGTAGTCAGGTCAGACGGAAAGATGACCCAACCTTCTCACCTGGTTACAAATCTTCTTAATTACGAAATTATCCAGTTTGTACATACCATTACTCAAATTCATGTTGACTGATTCGGTATGTTTAATGAGAGTAGATTCTATAATGTTCCTACTGTCAATTGAATTACGAGGTAATATTGAGGAGTGTCACGTGCCTGAGCGCTCGGGAACTCCCATAGCGTGAGGCATATGTTCACGCCTACATTTCATACAAGCTATTAATAAATTGTTAATTGTACTTATTATATTATTATTGTTCTTAGTTACTTAGGTTAATTGTATATTTATGTATGTAATTTATATGCATCATTGTCTTACTCTGTTAAGTCAACTCAAGAGTAATATTAATTAATTATATAAAATATCCAGCAAATGTCTAGATCACGTGATTATGGGACGCGCTCTCAGCGGCGTACCCACGCTTCCCCAGTAGCGAAAATCCGTGGCTTAGGTTAGACGTGTCTATTCGTTCTCTAGCCTTGACCTTTGTCTAAGTGCTTTATCAAGTCTTCTGCAATGCCCTAGGGGTATCAGGTATTAGTGACACGTTTAGTTAGGCCTAGGAAGGGATCCTGGTGGTAAGGTATCTCCTGTTTGGTAGGGATAATCATTTTGTATTGATTGTTGTATATATATATTTCGTATGTCTTGTGTAATATAGTAATGTTAAGTAATATTTGTTTGGTCTAACTCCTTACAGTATAGTTTCGCCCTTCCGGCATCACTCTTATTTTATTATACAATTACTTATTCACTTAAATTCATGTTTGCTAATCATTACTCCCTTTAAAACATAAATTGAATTAATTAATTATCTTCCATTTTGTAATTCACTTATTTCAACTGGTCTTACTTTTTCAAGTACATTTAGTTGAGTAGGTTTTTGGTGAGGATAATTATTGCCGTGTTCCCTGTTTGTACCTTTATTTGTTAATAACTTGGGGTAGGATTCACTCCCCAAGTATAAAGAGTAGTGGGATCGCGACAAGTGGGGGCCTGTGTCCTGGAGCTAACCGCCATTGTTGCGTCATATCAAGTGTTGTTACTCGCCAGGTGTTGTTTCATCGCTAAGTATTTTTGGATGCAAGTTGCTGTGTTCACAGTGTTCATTTATATTGCTCCTGTTATTGCTTAAGCTACTGGTGAGTTAACCCTTATCTTGTGTACCAGGTGTTTGGTTAATCCCTTGCTGTGTTTCACAGTTTATTGCATTTTGACATTATTAATTAGCTAGCTAGTTAGCTTAGCTGCCACGGTTACTTTTTTTTTCGCTACTCGATTTTGAATTCAACATGTTTGACCTGGAAAGCTTTTTGGCTTCACCTTCAGCCGAAGTACTGAAGGGGCTTACTAAGGCAGAGTGGCAATCCCTCGCTGCTTATTATGAAGTAGAAGGCCGCTCTTCCATGAATAAGTCTAGTTTAGAAGAGGCTGTCCTCAACTACCTTATTGACAATGAAATCATAGCCCAACCGTCGGGAAATTCAGAGGAAATTGTTACACCAAGTAATTTGGCCTTACAAGTTGAACTCAAAAGACTCGAGGTGGAGCTGGAAACTCTCAAACAACGAGGTTTGGCTCAAGGTAGTAATACTTCAACATTCAGTGTAGACAAATGTCTCAACAGTGTTCCTAAATTTAATGAGGAAGAACCAGACAAGTTCTTCTCTCTTTTTGAGAAAATTGCCCGACTTAACAAGTGGCCTGTTTCTCAATGGTCTCAACTTATTTATAGATCTTTCACTGGTAAAGCATTAGATGTTTTTTCTGCCCTCTCTGAGGATCAATGTCTAGACTATGCCCTTGTTAAGTCCGCGGTTTTGAGCGCCTATAAACTTGTTCCTGAAGCCTACCGGCAACAGTTCCGTAACTGCCGGAAGACTGACAAACAAACATTTGTGGAGTTCTTCAGGCAGAAACAGGTTCTTTGTCGGAGGTGGATTGAAAGTGAGTCTGCCCATGTAGAACATGACAAGCTTGTTGAACTAATCCTGCTAGAGGAGGTTAGAAAGTGTATCCCAGGCGACATTCGAGCTCACTTGGATCAGAGAGGTATCTGTACCCTGGCTGATGCTGGTCCAGTGGCTGACCATTATTCCTTAACTAATAGAAATGTAAATTCCAGGTCTTATGCTCCCATGTCCCAGTCCTTCACTTCCTTCAAGCGGCCCACACCAACATCTACATCGGGGTCCCTGCCTCTTGTCATACCGACCCGACCCTCAGGTTCTGCATCATCTACCCCGGGTGAGCCCATGGTCCATGGGACAGGTGGATCTACTCCTACTGGTGAGACAAACTCTAGTTGCAGGTACTGTAAGAAGCCAGGACATGTCATCAGCGACTGTCTCAAGTTAAAGAAAAGAAATTCCTCTCACCAAGGATCCCCCACTCTTTTGGTCAGGGTGGCCGAGCAATCGGAGAAATTATTGGAGCCCTGTGTCACTGCCCTCAGTCAGACTGTTGCCCTGAATGCTTCCCCCTCTTCTATGATATCAACCTTTGAACCATTTTGTTCTCCTGGTTCCTTAGCTTTGGATCAATTCAGTCAACCCATTTCTGTTAAACTCTTGAGAGACACAGGCTCAGCCTTATCTCTTGTTACTAAAGAAGCTGCTCCATTCCTGGATTCATGCTATACTGGTAGCTGGGTGCTGGTGAACGGTTTGACCGGTGGGTCGCGTATTCCCCTTTGTCAAGTGTACCTGCGATCATCCATAAAGTCAGGTTATGTCACGTTAGGAGTAGTAGATAGCTTACCTGTAGAAGGGGTCTCTCTATTGATAGGAAATGACCTTGTTGGCGACATGATGTTCCCTAATGTTGTGATCTCATCTTGTCCCACTGCCGAGAATAATACTGTGCAGTTAGAAGTAGACTTTCCAGGGTTGTTCCCTGCGTGTGCTGTGACCCGTAGCATGAGCCGCAGTACAGAAGTAGAAGAGACTAGTGAAGTTGATGAAGTTTCCCTCCAGGACTGTGAGAAGTCCGAGGATAATCTTGTTCAGCCGGACCATACTGATCTTGGTCTCAGTGAATTCTTTGAGGATTCCCCACCACCAGGTAACCTCCAGAGTAGTTCTGATGGAGATAGGAACCCAGATGTCACTAGTTTTGGTTCCTCTCCCATCACTAGGAGTAAGTTTATTGAGCTACAAGCAGGGGATCCTGAGCTGGTAGGTTTTCTCAATAGGTCAGTCACTGAGACAGAAGCTGAGCAAGAATCAAATTGCTACTACACTAGGTCTGGTGTATTAATGCGGAAGTTCCGTCCCTCCAATTCTCCTGCCAATCACCCTTGGTTAGTTCATCATCAAGTTGTTATTCCCAAACCTTTGCGGCAGGACATACTTAGTATCGCTCATGATGGGGTGGGTGGTCATTTAGGAGTTAGGAAGACTTATGCAAAAATTTTATCCCAGTTCTTTTGGCCTAGGATGAAGAAAGACGTCAGCTCTTACTGTCGCACTTGCCATGATTGTCAGGTAGCAGGGAAACCGAACCCCAGTGTTAAACCATTCCCTCTGCAGCCTATCCCAGTCATTGAAGAGCCCTTTAGTAAGGTGGTCATAGATTGTGTCGGTCCCTTACCTAAGACCCCTCGTGGTCATCAGTTCTTGCTAACCATTATTGATTGTGCAACCCGTTATCCTGAAGCCATTCCCTTGCGCCGCATCACAGCGAAGAATGTTATCAAAGCCTTAACCCACTTCTTCACTCAAGTAGGCCTTCCTACAGTGGTGCAGTCAGATCAGGGTTCCAATTTTACTTCCCGGTTGTTTAATCAGGTAATGCAAACCCTGGGAGTCCGGCAGTTGAGGTCTTCGGCCTATCACCCTCAGTCACAGGGGGTGGTAGAGAGATTTCACCAGACACTAAAACTCATGCTGCGCACCTTCTGTCTGGAGACTGGGAAGGATTGGGACGAGGGAGTTGACCTGCTTTTGTTTGCTGTTCGGGACAGTAAACAAGAGTCGCTAGGATTCTCGCCCTTCCAGCTCGTCTATGGACATGAGGCGCGAGGGCCTCTTAAGGTGTTAAAAGAGTGTTGGTTGAGTGATCAGAGCGCGACGCCCTTAGCTTCATATGTGGTCCAATTCAAGGAGAAGTTGCGTCTGGCTGTAGAACTTGCCCAGTCCAACTTAAGGTGTGCTCAGGTGAAAATGAAACTGCATTTTGATAAGGCCCATCAGGCAAAACCTAGAGAATTCCAAGTGGGGAGCAGGTGTTGGCCTTCCTGCCCTTACATGATCACCCTTTTAAATCCAAATACAGTGGTCCATATGAAGTACTAGAAAAACAGGGGTCCGTGAATTATGTGATTAGCACCCCTGAACGGCGTAAGAAAAAACGCCTTATCCATGTCAATCTTTTAAAGTTATATCACGTTCGTAACGAAACCCTGGGAAAAGCAGTTGCTTGTGTTGATCAATCCTTGCCAAATTGTATCATTGTGCCAGAGTGTAAGGATGATAAAGATCAGTGTTTTTCTGAAATAATGAATGGGTCTAGTGTAAAAGTTGAAAACTCTACTATCTTGGAGGACCCCAGTGCTAAGTTGTGTCATCTCTCTAGTGACCAAGCCAATAATATAAAGTCTCTATTACAGGAGTATCTTATTATAGTTGGTGATTACCCACTCTCTTGTTCAGTGCTGGAGCATGACGTTGAGACCAGGGGAGCCAAGCCAATCCGACAGCGTCCCTACCGTCTTAATGCCTTCAAGCGGGAGTGTGTGCGAGCCGAGGTACAGCGTCTTCAAGAGCTAGGCCTCGTCGAACCCAGCATCAGTCCATGGGCATCCCCTGTTGTTCTAGTTCCAAAGCCGAATGGGTCAATGCGGCTGTGTGTGGATTACCGCAAGGTAAATGCCGTCACTGAACCCGATGGTTATCCCTTGCCACGCATCGACGATGTGATCGACGATCTTGGACAGGCAAGGTACGTGACCAAATTGGATCTCCTCCAGGGCTACTACCAGATAAGACTGACTGAACGCTCCAGGGCCATCT
This sequence comes from Homarus americanus, assembly GCF_018991925.1. Lineage (NCBI taxonomy): Eukaryota > Metazoa > Arthropoda > Malacostraca > Decapoda > Nephropidae > Homarus > Homarus americanus. Next base: position 844 of record NW_024730011.1, on the reverse strand, counting down.
CTGCTTTTGTCACTCCTGAGGGGTTGTACCAATTCACAGTCCTTCCGTTTGGTATGCGGAACGCCCCTGCAACCTTTCAACGTCTCATGAATTTCATCACGTCTGGTCTGGAAGGTGTCCGCTGTTACCTAGACGACCTTATCGTCTTCAGCAGTTCCTGGGAAGATCACATGAGTCGTCTACAAGCCCTCTTCTCCGTACTGGCTGCAAGCAAGCTGACGGTGAACCTCGTCAAAACTGAGTTCGCCCATGCCCACGCCACTTTCTTGGGGCATGTGGTCGGACAAGGGGAAGTCCAGCCTATAGCAGCCAAAATTGAGGCAATTCAACAGTATCCAGTGCCAGGCGATAAGAAGAGTGTGATGAGGTTGCTGGGTATGGCGGGGTACTACCGCCGTTTTTGTCCAAACTTCTCCTCCGTTGCCTCTCCCATGACTGACCTGTTGAGTGGCAAGAAAACCTTCAAGTGGACTACGGCTTGCCAGGAATCTTTTGAGAATCTTAAATCCCTGCTGGTAAATGCTCCTGTACTACTTGCACCTGACCTCCAGAAACAGTTCACTCTCCATGTCGACGCCAGTGAAATTGGCGCCGGTGTTGTGCTTCTGCAAGAGGGTGAGAGTGATCAAGTGCTTCATCCGCTGTGCTATTTTTCTAGAAAATTTAATAAATATCAAAGAAACTATGCCACCATTGAAAAGGAGGCTTTATCACTGATCATGGCACTAGAAAACTTCAAAGTATATATTGGCAGCACTGCTTATCCCATTCAAGTGTTCACTGATCATAACCCACTTACTTTTGTTGACAAGATGAAACATACCAACCAAAGACTTTTGAGGTG
>NW_024730010.1:155000-175613 GCF_018991925.1 Homarus americanus | reverse complement strand
AAGTTACGTATTGCTGTTGAGGTAAAGGTAGGAGGTAAAGGGTGGAGGTAAAGGTAGGAGGTAAAGGCAGGAGGTAAAGGCGGGGAGGTAGGGGGTGGAGGTAAATGGTGGAGGTAAAGGGTGGGAGGTAAAGGTAGGAGGTAAATGCAGGAGGTAGTGGGTGGAGGTAAAGGCAGGAGGTAAAGGGTGGAGGCAAAGGTAGGAGGTAAGGGCAGGAGGTAAAGGGTGGAGGTAAAGGCAGGAGGTAAAGGTAGGAGGTAAAGGCAGGAGGTAAAGGCAGGAGGTAAAGGTAGGAGGTATGGGTAGGAGGTAAAGGCAGGAGGTAAAGGTGGAGGTAAAGGCAGGAGGTAAAGGGGTGAGGAGGTAAAGGTAGGAGGTAAAGGCAGGAGGTAAAGGTAGGAGGTAAAGGCAGGAGGTAATGGGTTGAGGTGTGTGTAGGAGGTAAAGGCAGGAGGTAAAGGGTGAGGTAAATGGTGGAGGTAAAGGTAGGAGGTAAAGGTAGAGGTAAAAAGAGGAGGTAAAGGTAGGAGGTAAAAGGTAGGCAAAAGGCAGGAGGCAAAGGCAGAGGTAGCAGGGAGGTAGAGGTAGGAGGTGCAAAGGGTGGAGGTAGAGGGTAGGAGGTAAAGGCAGGAGGTAAAGGTAGGAGGCAAAGGCAGGAGGTGGAGGAAGGGTTGAGGTGAGGCAGGATGCAAAGGGTGGAGGTAGGTAGGGAGGTAAAGTCAGGAGGTATAGGGTGGAGGTAGAGGTGGAGGTAGAGGCAGGAGGTAAAGGGTGGAGGAAAGGTGGAGGTAATGGTGGAGGTAAAGGTTGGAGGTAAAGGCAGGAGGTGTGCTGTAGAGGTAAAGGTAGAGGTAAAGGTAGGATGTAAAGGCAGGAGGCAAAAGGCAGGAGGGTAAAAGGTAGTGTAGGTGTAAAGGTAGGAGGTAAAGGCATGAGGTAGTGGGTGGAGGTTGGCGGATGTGTAGGGTGGATGTGGTGGGAGGTAAATGCAGGAGGTAAAGGATGGGTGATGGTGGGAGGTAAAGGTGATGTAGAGGTAGGATGTAAAGGTGGATGTTAAGGTGTGGTAGCAGGATGTAAAGTTATGAGGTAAAGGCTGGAGGTGGCAGGAGGCAAGGGTGGGGTAATGGTGAGGCAGAGGTGGGAGGTGATGGTGGGGAGGTGATGGGTGGAGGTGAAGGTGAGGTAAGGTATGATGTAGATGCAGGAGGTAGAGTGAGGTGGTAGGGGGTGTTGCGGTATGTGAAGGTGGAGGTGTTGGCAGGGGGTATAGGTAGGAGGTGAGGGCAGGAGGTGATGGCAGTAGTTAATGGTATGAGGTAAGGGTGGAGGTAAAGGCAGGAGGGGTAAAGGTAGGAGGTAAAGGCAGGAGGTAAAGGCAGGAGGTAAAGGTAGGAGGTAAAGGCAGGAGGTAAAGGCAGGAGGTAAAGGTAGGTAGGGTGGTGGAGGCAAGGGTGGAGGTAGAGGCAGGAGGCATAGGTGGAGGTAAAGGTAGGAGGTAAAGGCAGGAGGTAAAGGCAGGAGGTAAAGGTAGGAGGCAAGGGTGGAGGAGGTAGGAGGTAAAGGAGGGAGGTAAAGGGTGGGAGGTAAAGGGGTAGGAGGTAAGGTAGGAGGTAAAGGCAGGAGGTAAAGGCAGGAGGTAAAGGGTGGAGGTAAAGGCAGGAGGTAAAGGTAGGGAGGTGAAGGAGGAGGTAAAGGGTGGAGGTAAAGGTAGGAGGTAAAGGTAGGAGGTAAAGGCAGGAGGTAAAGGCAGGAGGTAAAGGTAGGAGGTAAAGGCAGGAGGTAAAGGTAGGAGGTAAAGGCAGGAGGTAAAGGTAGGAGGTAAAGGGTGGAGGTAAAGGGAGGAGGTAAAGGTAGGAGGTAAGGGGTGGAGGTAAAGGTAGGGAGGACAAGATATCTCTGAGGCGTGGCTTAATAATTGGTAGTTAACGTTTTGGTCAATTCTCACCTGGTGGGTCGGGTTAAATTGTCGTTTGTCGGGTTAATTGGTGGTGGGGTCCATAACTGCTCATTATGATTACCGCTCGTACCGTGATTAATTTGGTGGAACAGCTGGTCGACTCTCAGTTCATTGTCTGTAAAACCTGATCTATGTATTTTTTATCAATAATTGTTACTAATTTGCGTTTACTCTTTTTCAATGTTTTGTACTGTTTATTTTCGTTAACATGACCGTGACCTAGTTCCTATAACCTAACCAAACAAGTGGTCGCTCATATATGACAAATTTATTATCATTCTTTTTAACTGTTATCGAATCAGTGGATGACGGACACTGTTATAATGTGGTATATGTCGATTTTACCCAAGACTAAGACGTAAAGTGGAGGCTCAGAGGAATTGGAGGAGATATTCTAAAATGGATTAGGGTGTGGTTACAGGGCAGGAAACAGCGAGTAAGCATTAATGGCACTAAATCCCATTGGGGTAACGTCACTAGTGGAGTACCCCAAGGCTCAGTACTTGACCATTAGTATTTTTTATATATATTAACGATATAAATATAGGCCTAGACAGCAACCTAAATAAATTTGCTGATGACACTAAAATAGGGCGTGTGATTAAATCTGACGAGGTCTGAAAAATGGCAGATGAAATTTAAGGCGAACAAATGTAAAGTACTTCGCCTACAAGATGTAAATAGAGAAATCAGACATCAGATGAACAACGATGTTATAGAGAAATCCGACTGTGAGAAAGTTTTAGGAGTAATGATTAGTAGGAATCTTAAACCAAGACAATAATGCTTATTTGCTCGAAACAAGGCTAACAAAGTACTTGGGTTCATACAAAGGAGTGTTAGTTACAAGACTAGCGAGGTCATCCTAAAACTATATCTTGCACGTGTGAGACCTCACTTTGATTATGCAGTTCAGTCCCTGGTCACGTAATGGATGTCGAACCCGGAGATGGAAGTATGACAAGACTAATCCCGGGCATCAGGAACCTTGAGTACAGACAGGTTAAAGCATCTTAATTTGCACTCCCTCGAGAGACGTAGAGTGAGGAGCGATATGATAGAGGCGTATAAATGGAAGTCAGGGCTAAACAAAGGTGATATAACAAAGGTACTCGAACTATCCAACCAGGAGCAAACTCGTAGCAATGGTTTTAAATTAGACATATTTAGATTTAGGCTCGAGATAGGTAAACATTGGTTTGGAAATAGAGTAGTGGATGAGTGGAACAAGTTACCAAACATCATCATTGACTCGAACACGCTGGATAGTTAAACATAGGTTGGGTGGATATATGAGCGATAGGGACTGCCTAGTATGGGCCAATTGGCTCCCTGCAGTTTCCTCCATTCTTATGTTCTTATGTTCTTAACATAGCTCCTGCAACCTAACCTAACCTAACCCAACTAAACCAACCTAACCCAACTAAACCAACCTAACCCAACTAAACCAACCTAACCAACCAAACCAACCTAACCCAACTAAACCAACCTAACCCAACTAAACCAACCTAACCCAACTAAACCAACCTAACCCAACTAAACCAACCTAACCCAACTAAACCAACCTAACCCAACTAAACCAACCCAACCCAACTAAAACCAACCTAACCTAACTAAACCAACCTAACCCAACTAAACCAACCTAACCCAAATCCAAAACCAACCTAACCCAACTAAACCAACCTAACCCAACTAAACCAACCTAACCCAACTAAACCAACCTAACCTAAATAAACCAACCTAACCAACTAAACCAACCTAACCCAACTATACCAACCTAACCCAACTAAACCAACCTAACCCAACTATACCAACCTAACCCAACTAAACCAACCTAACCTAAATAAACCAACCTAACCCAACTAAACCAACCTAACCTAAATAAACCAACCCTAACCCAACTAAACCAACCTAACCTAACTAAACCACCTAACCTAACTAAACCAATCCTAACCAACTAAACCAACCTAACCCAACTAAACCAACCTAACCTAAATAAACCAACCTAACCCAACTAAACCAACCTAACCCAACTAAACCAACCTAACCCAACTAAACAACCAACCTAATCTAATAACCAACTAACCTAACTAAACCAACCTAACTCAAACATCAACTAACCAAACTCAACCTAACAATAAACTAACTAACCCAACTAAATCCTAAATAAACCAATCTAACCCAACTAAACCAACCTAACCCAACTATACCAACCTAACCCAACCAAACCAACCTAACCCAACTATACCAACCTAACCAACTAAACCAACCTAACCTAAATAAACCAACCTAACCAACTAAACCAACCAACCTAAATAACCAACTCCAACTAAACCAACCTAACCTAATAAACAACCTACAACTAAACCAACCTAACAACTAACCAACCCAACCAACTAAACCAACCTAACCTAAATAAACCAACCTAACCCAACTAAACCAACCTAACCCAACTAAACCAACCTAACCTAAATAAAACCAATCTAACCCAACTAAACCAACCAACCCAACTATACCAACCTAACCCAACTAAACCAACCTAACCCAACTATACCAACCTAACCCAACTAAAACCAACTCTAACCTAAATAAACCAACCTAACCCAAATAAACCAACCTAACCAACTAAACCAACCTAACCTAAATAAACCAACCTAACCCAACTAAACCAATCACCCAACTAAACCAACCTAACCCAACTAAACCAACCTAACCAACTAAACCAACCTAACCTAAATAAACCAATCTGCAACTAAACCAACCTAACCAACTATACCAACCTAACCAACTAAACCAACCTAACCTAAATAAACCAATCTAACCAACTAAACCAACCTAACCCAACTAAACCAACCAACCCAACTAAACCAACCTAACCAAATAAACCACACACCATAAACCAACCTAACCCAACTAAACCAACCTAACCTAAATAAACCAATCTAACCCAACTAAACCAACCTAACCTAAATAAACCAACCTAACCCAACTAAACCAACCTAACCCAACCAAACCAACCTAACCCAACTAAACCAACCCAACCTAAAAAACCAACCTAACCCAACTAAACCAACCTAACCCAAACCAACCTAACCTAAATAAACCAACCTAACCCAACTAAACCAACCTAACCTAAATAAACCAACCTAACCAACTAAACCAACCTAACCTAAATAAACCAACCTAACCCAACTAAACCAACCTAACCTAAATAAACCAACCTAACCCAACTAAACCAACCTAACCTAAATAAACCAACCTAACCCAACTAAACCAACCTAACCTAACTAAACCAACCTAACCCAACTAAACCAACCTAACCTAACTAAACCAACCTAACCTAAATAAACCAACTTAACCCAACTAAACCAACCTAACCCAACTAAACCAACCTAACCCAAATAAACCAACCTAACCCAACTAAACCAACCTAACCTAAATAAACCAACCTAACCCAACTAAACCAACTCAACCCAACTAAACCAACCTAACCCAATCAAAACCAACTAACCTAAATAAACAATCTAACCCAACTAAACCAACCTAACCTAAATAAACCAACCTAACAACTAAACCAACCTAACCTAAATAAACCAATCTAACCCAACTAAACCAACCTAACCTAAATAAACCAACCTAACCCAACTAAAACCAACCTAACCTAAATAAACCAACCTAACCAACTAAACCAACCTAACCTAAATAAACCAATCTAACCCAACTAAACCAACCTAACCCAACAAAACCAACCTAACCCAACTAAACCAACCTAACCTAAATAAACCAACCTAACCCAACTAAACCAACCTAACCTAAATAAACCAATCTAACCCAACTAAACCAACCTAACCCAACTAAACCAACCTAACCCAACTAAACCAACCTAACCCAACTATACCAACCAACCCAACTAAACCAACCTAACCTAAATAAAACCAACCTAACCCAACTAAACCAACCTAACAACTAAACCAACCTTAACCTAAATAAACCAACCTAACCCAACTAAACCAACCTAACCCAACTAAACCAACCTAACCTAACTAAACCAACCTAACCCAACTAAACCAACCTAACCCAACTAAACCAACCTAACCCAACTAAACCAACCTAACCTAAATAAACCAACCTAACCCAACCAACCTAACCTAAATAAACCAACCTAACCCAACTAAACCAACCTAACCTAAATAAACCAACCTAACCCAACTAAACCAACCTAACCTAAATAAACCAACCTAACCCAACTAAACCAATCTAACCTAACCATCCTAACCTAACCTAATCAACGGGGTAATTGTTGAGGTAAGCATAAGTGATAATATACGTCCCTCGTTTATGTTAATACTTGGAGCAGTTTATTGATGTGCCCACCTGCTGACCCTCCCTCCCTCCCTCTCCCTCTCTCCCTCTCCCTCTACTCCCCCTCTCCCTCTCCCGCCCCTCCCTCCTCCTCCCACATTGTTAATAAGTAATATGGACACGTGATTTAATTGTCCCGAGTGAGGGCCGTTATGCTCCCGATGATTCACCCAGTACCAACACCCAGCCTCGTTCACCCGTGTCCTTCAACCCCAGTGGACATGTGTACCTCCCAGCTCACAGTGGACATGTGTACCTCTCAGCTCACAGTGGACATGTGTATCTCCCAGCTCACAGTGGACATGTGTACCTCCCAGCTCACAGGACATGTGTACCTCCCAGCTCACAGTGGACATGTGTACCTCCCAGCTCACAGTGGACATGTGTACCTCCCAGCTCACAGTGGACATGTGCCCTCCCAGCTCACAGTGGACATGTGTATCTCCCAGCTCACAGTGGACATGTGTACCTCCCAGCTCACAGTGGACATGTGTACCTCCCAGCTCACAGTGGACATGTGTTCAGCTCATGGCATGTGTCCAGCTCACAGTGACATGTGACCTCCCAGCTCACAGTGGATGTCTCGCTCACAGTGGACATGTGTACCTCCCAGCTCACAGTGGACATGTGTACCTCCCAGCTCACAGTGGACATGTGTACCTCTCAGCTCACAGTGGACATGTGTACCTCCCAGCTCACAGTGGACATGTGTACCTCCCAGCTCACAGTGGACATGTGTACCTCCCAGCTCACAGTGGACATGTGTACCTCCCAGCTCACAGTGGACATGTGTACCTTCCAGCTCACAGTGGACATGTGTACCTCCCAGCTCACAGTGGACATGTGTACCTCCCAGCTCACAGTGGACATGTGTATCTCCCAGCTCACAGTGGACATGTGTACCTCCCAGCTCACAGTGGACATGTGTACCTCCCAGCTCACAGTGGACATGTGTACCTCCCAGCTCACAGTGGACATGTGTACCTTCCAGCTCACAGTGGACATGTGTCCTCCAGCTCACAGTGGACATGTGTCTCGCTCCAGTGGACTGTGGCTCACAGTGGACATGTGTACTGGCGTGGAAAATTGATGGAAGCAGAACAGAGGAAGTTGACAAGTTGAGTAATGATTATTGTCAAGTTGTAGTGGAGGAGGGAGGGTGGTGTGAGAGTCTCCCTCATCTAACCCACCCCGCTCCACCTCTCTCTACCCCTCTCCACCTCTACCCTCTCCACCTCTCTCTACCCCACTCCACCTTTCTACCTCTCTCTCCACCTCTCTCTACCCCTCTCCACCTCTCTACCCTCTCCACCTCTCTCTATCCCTCTCCACCCCTTTCTACCCCCTCCACCCTCTCTACCCCACTCCACTCCTCTACCCCTCTCCACCTCTCTATCCCTCTCCACCTCTTTCTACCCCTCCACCTCTTTATATCTCCACCTCCTCTCTCTACCCCTCTCCACCTCTCCTCCCTCTCCACTCCTCTACCCCTCTCCCACCTCTTCTACCCCTCTCCACCTCTATCCTCTCCACCTCTTTACCCCTCTCCACCTCTTTCTACCCCCTCTCCACCTCTCTCCACCTCTCTCTATCCCTCTCCACCTCTCTCTACCCCACCTTTTTCCATCCCCTTCCGCCCTATCCACCCCACCCCACTCCTTTCCAGTCTACCCCCCCTCCACCTACTCCACTCCCTATTTGGTCAATTTATAAAAATATTCTTCGACAAAGAGAAATTAACAATCCGATGAAATTTTCCAGCGTGGACAGTTGCCTCCGTGGCGCGGCGTGAGGCGGAGAGGGAGCTGATATTATTTTTCTGGCAGACGGAGTAATGAGCTGCCATTTATAACTGGCGGGCAGGTAATGGTTACATAATGCACGTGTACTAATAACTGGGTAATTTGATGAGCAGGTGAGGTACAGTATAGGACTCAGCCGACCAGCCAGCTGGGGGGAGGGCTGCACGTGTACAGCCGGGGTGGGGGCCGCAGGTGTAAAGCCCGGGGTGAGGGCCGCAGGTGTACAGGCCGGGGAGGGCCGCAGGTGTACAGCCCGGGTGAGGCCGCAGGTGTCAGCCCGGGGAGGGCCGCAGGTGTACAACCCGAGGTGAGGGCCGCAGGTGTACAGCCCGGGGTGAGGGCCGCAGGTGTACAGCCCGGGGAGAGCCGCAGGTGTACAGCCCGGGGTGAGGGGCCGCAGGTACAGCCCGGGAGGGCCGCAGGTGTACAGCCCGGGGTGAGGGCCGCAGGTGTACAGCCTGGGGAGGGCCGCAGATGTACAGCCTGGGGTGAGGGCCGCAGGTGTACAGCCAGGGAGGGGCGCAGATGTACAGCCTGGGTGAGGGCCGCAGGTGTACAGCCTGGGGAGGACCACAGATGTACAGCCCGGGGTGAGGGCCGCAGGTGTACAGCCCGGGGGAGGGCCTGGTGTTGGCCAGGGGTTGAGAGCCGCAGGTGTACAGCCCAGGGGTGAGGCCGCAGGTGTCAGGCCAGGGAGGCCGCAGATGTACAGCATCAGGGGTGAGGACTGCAGGTGTACAGTCTGGGGGAGGCCGCAGATGTACAGCCTGGGGTGGGGGTCACGGTGTACAGCCCGGGGAGGGCCGCAGATGTAAAGCACCGGGGTGAGGGCCGCAGGTGTACAGCCCGTGGGGAGGGCCGCAGGTGTACAGCCCGGGGGAGGGCCGCAGGTGTCCGGCCAGGGGGCCGCAGGTGTACAGCCTGGGGGAGGGTCGCAGGGTGTACAGCCCGGGGGGAGGGCGCAGATGTACAGCACGGGGTGAGGGCCGCAGGTGTACAGCCCGGGAGGCCGCAGATGTACAGCACCGGGGTGAGGGCTGCAGATGTGTACAGCCCGTGGGGAGGGCCGCAGGTGTACAGCCCGGGGAGAGGTCACAGGTGTACAGCCAGGGGGGGGCCGCAGGTGTAACAGCCGGGGGAGCCGCAGGTGTAGCCAGGGGATGTGCAGGTGTACAGACCGGGGGAGGGCCGCAGGTGTACAGACCGGGGGCCGCAGGTGTACAGACCGGGGGAGGGCCGCAGGTGTACAGACCGGGAGTGCCGCAGGTGTGCAGACCGGGGGGAGGGCCGCAGGTGTACAGACCGGGGGGGAGGGCCGCAGGTGTACAGACCAGAAGGGCCGCAGGTGTACAGACCGGGAGGAGGGCCGCAGGTGTACAGACCGGGGGACGCAGGTGTACAGACCGGGGGATGGCCAGGTGTACAGACCGGGGGAGGGCCGCAGGTGTACAGACCGGGGGCCGCAGGTGTACAGACCGGGGGGAGGGTCGCAGGTGTACAGACCGGGGGAGGGCCGCAGGTGTACAGACCGGGGGAGGGCTGCAGGTGTACAGACCGGGGGGAGGGCCGCAGGTGTACAGACCGGGGAGGGCCGCAGGTGTACAGACTGGGGGGAGGGTCGCAGGTGTACAGCCAGGAGGAGGGCCGCAGGTGTACAGACCAGGGGGATGTGCAGGTACAGACCGGGGGATGGCCGCAGGTGTACAGACCGGGGGGAGGTCGCAGGTGTACAGACCGGGGGGAGGGCCGCAGGTGTACAGACCGGGATGGCCGGAGGTGTACAGACCGGGGGATGTGCAGGTGTACAGACCGGGGGGTCGCAGGTGTACAGACCGGGGGAGGGCCGCAGGTGTACAGACCGGGGGGCCGCAGGTGTGTCAGACCGGGGGGATGGCCGCAGGTGTACAGACCGGGGGGCCGCAGGTGTACAGACCGGGGAGACGCAGGTAATCACGTACCGTAAAATCATAACCTAATTTCCTGGTAATTTGTAACTGTTGCCACTGATAGACCCTGGCACCTGGCGGGTGTACAGGTGGGTACAGTCACACCACACAGTACAGTCACACCCACACGGTACACACTCATCCACACCCTGTACTGGTGGTGTGGGACCTGGAGGTGGTGTAGGTAGTGTACCCTGGAGGGGTGTAGGTAGTGTACCCTGGAGGTGGGTGTAGGTAGTGCACCCTGGAGGTGGGTGTGTAGTACCCTGGAGGTGGGTGAGGTGTACCCTGGAGGGTGGAGGTAGTGTACCTGGAGGTGGGTGGTGGTGTACCCTGGAGGGGTGTAGGTAGTGTACCCTGAGGTGGGTGTAGGTGGTGTCCTGGAGGTGGGTGGTGGTGTACCCTGGAGGTGGGTGTAGGTGTGCACCCTGGAGGTGGGTGTAGGTAGTGTACCCTGGAGGTGGGTGTAGGTAGTGGCACCCTGAGGTGGGTGTAGGTAGTGCACTGGAGGTGGGTGGAGGTAGTGCACCCTGGAGGTGGGTGTAGGTAGTGTACCCTGGAGGTGGGTGTAGTAGTGTACCCTGGAGGTGGGTGTAGGTAGTGTACCCTGGAGGTGGGTAGGTGTGTACCCTGAGGTGGGTGTAGGTAGTGTACCCTGGAGGTGGGTGTAGGTAGTGTACCCTGAGGTGGTGGAGGTACTCCTGAGGGGTGTAGGTAGTGTACCTGGAGGTGGGTGTAGGTAGGTACCTGGAGGTGGGTGAGGTAGTGTCCCCTGGAGGTGGGTGTAGGTGTACCCTGGAGGTGGGTGTGTAGTGAAATTCTGGAGGTGGGTGGAGGGAGGTACCCTGAGGTGGGTGGAGGTGAAATTCTGAGGTGGGTGTAGGTAGTGTACCCTTGGAGGTGGTGAGGTAGTGCACCTGGAGGTGGGTGTAGGTAGTGCACCCTGGAGATGGGTGTAGTGTACCCTGGAGGTGGGTGAGGTAGTCTGGAGGTGGGTGGAGGTAGTGTACCCTGGAGGTGGGTGAGGTAGTGCACCTGGAGGTGGGTGTAGGAGTGTACCCTGAGATGGGTGTAGGTAGTGCACCCTGGAGGGTGGAGGTAGTGCACCTGGAGGTGGGTGTAGGTAGTACCCTGAGATGGGTGTAGGTAGTGTGACCTGAGATGGGTGTAGGTAGTGCACTGGAGGTGGGTGGAGGTAGTGTACCCTGGAGGTGGGTGGTGAAGTCTGAGGTGGGTGTAGTAGTGTACCCTGGAGGTGGGTGTAGGTAGTACCCTGGAGGTGGGTAGTGCACCCTGGAGGGGTGTAGGTAGGTATCCTGGAGGTGGGTGTAGGTAGTGCACTCCTGGAGATGGGTGTAGGTAGTGTACCCTGGAGGTGGGTGTAGGTAGTGTACCCTGGAGGTGGGTGGAGGTAGTGTACCCTGGAGGTGGGGTGTAGGTAGTACCCTGGAGGTGGGGTGTAGGTTACAAGCTGCAGGATCAGGAACACGTGACGCCTCCCACAAGTGAGTGATCTTGGTCACCGAGGCTAACCCCTCTTCCTCTTCACTCCCTCCTCCTCACCCCCTCCTCGTCCTCTCCTCTTCACCCCTTCCTCCTCCTCTTCCCCTCCTCCTTCACCCCTCCTCCTCCTCCTTCACCCTCTTCCTCTTCCCTTCCTCCTCCCTCTTCACCCGTCCTCCTTCTCTTCACTCATCCTCCTCTTCACCCTCCTTCCTCTTCACCCTCCTCCTCTTCCCCCTCTTCCTCCTTCTTCACACCCCCTCCTCCTCCCCCCTCCTCTTCCTCTTCAGCCCTCCTCTCTCCTCCTCTTTACCCCTCTTCCTCTTCCTCTCCCTCCTTACCCGTCCTCCTTCTCTTCACCATCCTCCTCTTCACCCCTCTTCCCTCCTCCTCCTTCTTCCTCTTCCTCTTCTTCACTTCTCCTCTTCACCCCTCCTCCTCTACTCCCTCTTACTCTTCATTCTCCTCCCCTTCACCCTCCTCCTCTTCCCACCTCTTTCCCTCCTTCTCTTCACCCTCCTCCTCTCCTCCTCTCTTCTTCAGCCTCCTCTGCCCCCTCCCCTCTTCACCCCTCTTCCTCTTCCCTCTCCTCCTCCTCTTCTTCAATTCGTCCTTCTTCTCTCACCCCTCCTCCTCTTCCCTCCTCTTCCCCCACTCATCCTTCTCTTCACCTCCTCCTCTTCACCTCCTTCACCTCCCTCCTCCTCTTCACCCTCCTTCCTCCTCTTTCCTCCTCCTCTTCCTCCTCTTTCCTCCTCCTCCTTCACCCCTCCTCCTTCACCCTCCTCCTCTTCACCCCCTCCTTCCTCCTCCTCCTCCCTCTTTCCCTCCTCCTCTTCACCCTCACCTCCTCCTTCACCTCTCCTCCCCACCCTCACTTCTCCTCCCCCACCCTCCTCACTCTCCCTCACTCTCCCCACCTCCTCCCCACCTCCTCACCTCCTCACTTCTCCTCCCCACCTCCTCACTTCTCCTCCTCTCCTCCCTCACCTCCTCCCCTCATCCCCCACCTCACCTCCTCCCCACCTCACCTCCTCACCTCCTCCTCACCTCCTCACCTCCCTCACCTCTCCTCACCTCCCCCCACCTCCTCCCTCACCCTCCTCACCTCCTCACCTCCTCACCTCCTCCTCACCTCCCTCCTCACCTCCTCCCTCCCCTCTCCCTCCCCCCTCACCTCTCCCCTCCCCTCACCTTTCCTCCCCCCTCCCTCACCTCCCCTCCCTCACCCTCCCCCCTGTATACGTATCTTCGTATCTTGAAAATTAATTGATGTTTTTGTCTCCATTGAGTTTTTCACACACACACACACACACACACACACACACACACACACACACACACACCTACTCACACACACACACACACACACACACACACACACACACACACACACACACACACACACACTACTACTACTACTACTACTTTGCTGTCACTCGAAATCGAGTATGACGATCACTCGACTATGATACAATGATCTGAGTTATTGAGGATGTCACCTAGGTTTGTGAGTTCTGAGGTGAATAAAGAGACCGATACGGGACCGCCAGGGCCGTCCACAGATGTTACACGTGTGGAGGGAGACATATAGTGTGGAGGGGCGGCGACACCGTCTTTCTGACGTTGGCGCTTGTCTGCCTCGGTTTGCATTGGGGCTAACTCGAAAGTATTGACACCTTCTCGTGTGGTGCTCCTCCAAACGTTACGGTGTGGAGTAATCGTCGCCCAGGTGAGGGGGTCGATTTGGCACTTTTTCGGGTTTGTCTTAAGACTATCCTTATACCTTTTCAGTTGCCCGACAGCGTTATGTTTACTATTCGTTAGGTGACTGTAAAGTAGCTACTTTAGCTCTACTGTCGTCCATGTGGGTACGGCCAGTCCAGCGAAGTTGTTCATGGATAATGGTAGCCTCGGTGCTCCTACAGTTGGTGTCAGCAAGAATACTGGCATTTGCTATCTTGTCTTCCCAGTGAACTCGGAGGATGGAACGTAGACTACGTTGGTGAAAGTTTTCAAGTGCCTTCAGGTGCCTCCTGTATGTGACCCATGTCTCACTGCCATATAGCAGGGTGGGAAGGACCACTGCTCGATAAACGTGGTACTTGGTTGATAATTTCAGCTCCCTACAGCTGAAGACACGGTTTCGAGGTCTTCCAAAGGCTTGAGATGCACATCTGATCCGATGCTGAATCTCTTCATTGATGTCCGAGGTGGTGGACAGGTGGGAGCCGAGATACCGGTGGGGCAACATTAGAGAGGGTAGTACCGTTAAGCTGGATGGATGGTGGAGGTGTGTCTGAACCAAGGACAAGTTGAAAGAGAATCTGAGTCTTAGGTACATTCACCTCAAGGCCGAAGTGTGCATATGCACTTGCGGAGGTGTTCAGGATCTCCTGTAGGTCGTGTTCAGTGTGAGCAACAAGGGTGAGGTCGTCTGCATACTGAAATTCAGTAATGGAAGCTGTCGACTCCTTTGTTCCTGCCTGGAGTCGTCTTATGTTGAAAAGGTCCTTCATCCGGTACTGGATGTCCACCCCGCCGGCTAAATTGGCACTGACACGAGTAAGGAAGGCAGCCAAGAAAATGGAAAAGAGAGTTGGTGACAGTATACACACACATTTACACACACACATTTATGTACACACACATTTACGCACACATATTTGCGCACACACAAATACACACATCCAACACATAACACACCCACCCACATACACACACACCACACACATACACACACCAAACACACACACACACACACACCCAACACACACACACACACACCCAACACACACACACACACACCCAACACACACACACACACACACACACCCCAACACACACACACACACACACACACACCAACACACACACACACACACCACACACACACACACACACCCAACACACACACACACACACACACACACACACCCAACACACACACCCAACACACACACACACACCACACACACACACACCCAACACACACACACACACACCCAACACACACACACACACACACCCAACACACACACACACACACACACACACATACACACACACACACACACACACACACACACACACACACACACACGAAAGAGATAATCTACAAGTTATCAGAGAGGATCTTTTTCTTTATGACCGACGCCGAAATTAAAAGTTGCGGTCGATTCTGTTTAGCGGAATTACTGGTGGGGGGGTGTAGCCCCAAATGTTAGGGAGCAGTCTCAGGTGTCGGGGGGTAGCCAAAGTTTTAGGGGAGCAGCCCCAGATGTTACGAGAGCAGCCCAGGTGTTAGGGGAGCAGCCCCAGGTGTCGGGGAGTAGCCCCAGGTATCAGAGGGTAGCCCAAGTGTCAGAGGGTAGCCCCAGGTGTCAAGAGGGTAGCCCCAGGTGTCAGGGGTTGGCAGCCCCAAGTGTCACGGGGGGAGCCCCAGGTGTCTTTAGGTGGCAGCCCCAGGTGTTAGATCAGTGTTAGGTTAATGTTAGGAATTGAATTGAACCAGTTTATTTAGCCAGTAAAACACAGATACAGAGTGGATAATAATAACAATATTAACATGGCTGAGCCAGTTGAGAACCTGAGCTCTCTTTGAGGCACCTGATATATACTATACATTTATCTCAAGGAAGTATTATGTAACATTTAGTATCATCTGGAATAGTACAATAGCATGGTGGTAATAAGAACAACTCCTATTGTTAACACGGTTATCACTTCATTATTTATTTATTATATTTATTTATTATTATTTATTTATTTTTTATTTATATTATACACATATACATATAAATTACAGTGGAATTAAAAAACATAAGTATAATGGGGGAGCAGTACAACATGGGGTGTACAGTATTAAGGTTGAACAAGAGGACAGAGCTGTCAGGATTATGTCTAGTTGGCAAATATATTTATTGCAATGGTAATTTCTTATCTATTTACATGATAATTTCCGATAAAACGGTTTTGATGGTACAATAAAAGCAGGTACTGTAAATATAGTAGGTATAAAGAAATATTAATACTAAGACAATAGATATATTTTAAGAGATGATTTAAAGGAAGGGAGCGTAGTCTTTGTTCGGATGTGTGGGGGTAAGTTGTTCCACACCTTCACACCTTGATATTTTATGGAGGTCTGGGACTGAGAGCAGCGCATGGGAGGTGGTCTTGGTAGCTCTGGGTGCCTTAAGTTGTATCTCTGATTATTCCGGAACTGGAATTAATTATTGTCAAGCAAGTGATTGATTCATTTGTAAGCGAGGGGCACAGCAGTTGGTGTTAATATCTTCGAATTTTAACATTTTCAATTAAGCAAATTTTGTGTGTGTGATCTGTTTTTTCAAGTAGGTCATTGTCCGTACACCTCTCTTTTGTGCTGCAACCAGGGATTGTGTTTTTGAAGAGCTCGAGGCCCCCCATAGTGTGTGACAGTGTATCAGGTGTTGGTAAGCAAGATCATGATATATTTCTTTCATTGCTGTGAGAGTGCGTGACTGTCGAGTGTGATACATGATACCACACTGTTTATTGATTTTACTGTGAATGGCTTGTATGTGGTTTCTCCAGTTAAGTTTCTCATCAACAATAACTCCGAGGAATTTATTTTTTTGTTCGCGTTTGAGGACTGTATTACCAAGGTACAGGGGTCCAAGTCTAGGGGTAAGTTTTTCCTTCTAAAAAATCGTGTAGTGGGTTTTCTCAAGGTTTAAGGTAAGTTTATTATGTATTACCCAGGTATTGACTTTAGTCAATTCAGCATTCAGAGTTCTCATCAAGGAATGGAGGTCTGAGTTGCTGGCATAGAGATTACTATCGTGTGCAAATAAGTTGTATTTTATGAGTGTGCTAGCGTGGACTATGTCGTTTATGTACAACAAAAACAGTACTGGACTGAGAATGGAACCTTGGGGGACGCCAAACAAGATTGGCGAGGAGTCAGATTGGTGATTATTATAGCAGACATACTGCTTCCTGTTGGACAGATATGAGGTAAACCAATTGTGGGACAGGCCCCTAACGCCGTAATGTTCAAGCTTTGAAAGGAGGATGGTATGGTCGACAGTATCGAAGGCTTTAGAGAGGTCCAGGAATATACCGACAGTGAACTGACTGTCATCAAAGGAGTTTAAGATGTCATTAGTAAAGGATAGTGTTAGATCAGTGTTAGGTTAATTTTAGGTTAGTGTTAGATCAGTGTAAGGTTAATATCAGGTTAGTGTTAGATCAATGTTAGGTTAATGTTAGGTTAGTGTTAGATCAGTGTTAGGTTAAAGTTAGTGGTTAATCTTCAGGTGGTGTTTAAATGTTGTGTTAAGCTCCATCCGTGTAAGTGTTGATCATCTTCAACTTAATAACTTTAATGATGGTTAACCGCTGGTGAGCTGAAGACAACACACCCACCAGCTCCCCTAACATGGTGAAACCTGTACTATGAATGTTCCTCACAGGTTGGAGATGTAATAATGAACCTAACCTAACCTAACTTAACCTAACCTAACCTAACTTAACCTCACCTAACCTAACTAACTCAACTATCTAACAACCTCACCTAACCTAACCTAACCTAACCTAACCTAACTTAACTTCAGCTAACCTAACCTAACCTAACCTAACTTCAGCTAACCTAACCTAACTGAAGCTCAAATAATGGGAAAATAACACTACATATTACTTGAGAATTACACTGTGAGTTTACCTTAGTATATGTTTAAAGGTAGCGCTAGTTAGGGAACCGTGTTAAGCGAAGGGAATCATTGTGTCGGGATGATCGTTAGTCTTCGTTAAGCGTAAGGTTGTTGAATGGTGTCATTAATCACACAGAGTTATGCACCCGTAGTTGTGTTAAGAGACGACCTCAGTAACATCGGACAGGTTTTCAATTGCACCGGCTCACCATTACCCTGAAATACGATCCGTTTATCGATTAGCTCTCAGGTCGGAACAGCAACTGGCGGGGAGGGGCTCACTGCTGCTCCAACTGGCTGGCGGACTGGTTACCGAGGCCCTAGTCCTGAGAGGCCCTGTCCTGTTAGGCCCCAGTGAACTATAACTAACCATTAATATTGGGGTCTGATCCTAATGGGTGTCAGTTCTAATGGGCCCCGGTCCTTGGTTAGGTTAGGTTGGGACAAAGGGCCCATATGATGTGCAATCGAACCGGGGTCTTTCTTACGATGTGTGGATGTTAACCACTGCACCACTGGCTCAGTGTAGTGTGCTGAAGACAAGACACTGAAGGGATAGTAAACACACACACACACACACACATGGTAGGTGTCAAATATAGGTTGGACAGATATGTGAGTGATAATGGTTGGGTGTAAACAGGAGCTGCTTCTCATGGACACCAATAGGCCTACTGCAGTCCTCTCTCTCTCAGAGCATGCCGAAGGTGTTCTCCGTAAACCAACATTTAATGTAATTTATCGTTACTTCTTTGTTCATCATTATATATTTTCTATATTACTAAGAAAACCTAACCTAACCTAACAGCATACATTTCATAAAGATGTCGGTTATAGAAATGCAGTAATATATTATGTGTGTGTGTGTGTGTGTGTGTGTGTGTGTGTGTGTGTGTGTGTCCAAAAATCAGTACTTTGCCAACTTACACCGAGATACGATCCCCTCACGAGTGGGAGGCAACGTGGTGGTAGTGTGGGGGTGGTAGTGTGGGGCTGGTAGTGTAGGGGTGTAGTGTGGGTGGTAGTGTAGGGGTCATAGTGTGGGGTGGTAGTAGGGGTGGTAGTGTGGGGGTCGTAGTGTAGGGGTCGTGTGGTGGTGGTAGTGTAGGGGTGTAGTGTGGGGGTGTAGTGTGTGGGGTCGTAGAGTGGGGGTGGTGGTGTGGGGTCGTAGTGTAGTGGTCGTAGTGTTGGGTCGTAGTGGGGGGTGGTAGGTAGGGGTCGTTGTGGGGTCGTAGTGTGGGGGAGGTAGTGTAAGGTGGTAGTGTGGGGGTCGTAGTGTGGGGTCGTGTGTGGTCGGTGTATGGGTCAGTGTGGGGGCCGCAGTGTGGGGGTGGTAGTGTAGGGTCGTAGTGTGGGGTCGTGGTATGGGGGGTGGTAGGTGGTAGTATGGGGTCGTAGTGTGGGGGTGGTAGTGTAGGGGTCGTGGTGTGGGGGTCTGCAGGGGTGGTAGTGTAGGGGCGTAGTGTGGGGGCTGTAGTATGGGGTGGTAGTGTGGGGTGGTATGGGGTCGTAGTGTGGGGTGGTAGTGTGGGGTGGTAGGGGTCGTAGTGTGGGGTAGGTGTAGGGTCGTAGTGTGGGGTCGGTGTAGGGGTCGTAGTGTGGGGTCGTAGTGGGGTCGTGGGGGGTCGTAGTGTAGTGGTCGTGTGGGGGTGGTGGGGGTGGTATTTTAGGGGTCGTGTGTGGGGGTGTCGCAGGGGGTGGTAGTGTAGGGTCAGTGTGGGGGATGTGGTATGGGGTAGGGGTGGTAGTATGGGGTGTAGTGGGGTGGTAGTGTAGGGGTTGTAGTGTGGGGTCGTAGTGTAGGGGGTCGTGTGTGGGGTCGTAGTGTTGGGGTCGTAGTGTAGTGGTCAGTGTGGGGTGGTAGGGTCGTAGTGGGGGTCGTAGTGTTGGGGTCGTAGTGTGGGGGTCGTTGTGTGGAGGGTCGTTGTGGGGGTCGTGTGGGGGAGGTAGTGTGAGGGTGGTAGTGTGGGGTCGTAGTGTGGGGGTCGTAGTGTAGTGGTTGTAGTGTGGGGGGTGGTAGTAGGGTCGTAGTGTGGGGGCGTAGTGTGGGGTGGTAGTGGGGTCGTATTGTAGTGGTCGTAGGGGGTGGTGGTGTGAGGGTCGTAGTGTGGGGGTCGTAGTGTGGGGGCTGTGGTGTGGGGGTGGTAGTGTAGGGGTGGTAGTGGGGGTGTAGTGGGGTCGTAGTGTAGTGGTCGTAGTGTGGGGTGGTAGTGTTGGTCAGTGTGGGGGTCGTGGTGTGGGGTGCAGTGTAGGGTCGTAGTGTAGTGGTCGTAGTGTGGGGGGTCGTATTGTAGTGGTCAGGGGGTCGTAGGTGGGGTCGTAGTGTAGGGGTCGTAGTGTGGGAGAGGACCGGACCACTCTCACCGCTCCAGATAACACGGAAGTGACGCGATAAACCTTCACTGTGATTCATCTCTCTCTCCTCTGACGTCTCTCCCCCTCCCTCCTCCCTCTCCTCCCCGCCTCATTATCACCCAGATGTCTCTCTCTCCGTCCTCCAGTTCCCTCACAATGCCTCTTTTATACCCCTTATATTAGATGTACCCCTTCCTGTGTCAGTGTCTCCTTCTTGGTCTTCTCTTCTTCGTTCGTCTACACCCCTCCTCCTCCTCCTCCCTTCACTTCCTCTTCTTCCTCCTCCTCATCCTTTTCCTCCTCGTCTCTCCCTCCACTTCCTCCTCCTCCTCCTACTCCTCCTGGACCAGACAGTTGCCGGCAGGAGTCGTGGTGGAGAGTGCTTGAGGCAGGAGGGAGGGAAGGAACGATTAGATTAGCGTGGAGGGCGGGCGTGAGGGCTCTAGAGGGCAGGTAATCTCTTGCCTCAGTCAGCGGATAATGGAAACTTGGCGCCTGTGAGAAGTGGGGGTAAGGATGGGAGGGGGAGGGATGGTGTAGGGGTGGAGGGAGAGGGGAAGGGATGGGTAGGGGAGGGGAAGACATGGTATGAGGGGGTGGGGACAGGGGTAGGAATGAGATTATGATGTGAGGGTGCTGTGTTGCTGTGGGTGGTGCTGTGTTGTGGGTGGTGCTGTGTTGCTGTGGGTGGTGCTGTGTTGTGGGTGGTGCTGTGTTGCTGTGGGTGGTGCTGTGTTGCTGTGGGTGGTGCTGTGTTGTTGTGGGTGGTGCTGTGTTTTGGGTGGTGCTGTGTTGTGGGTGGTGCTGTGTTGTGGTGGTGCTGTGTTGCTGTGGGTGGTGCTGTGTTTTGGGTGGTGCTGTGTGTTGCTGTGGGTGGTGCTGTTGTGTGGGTGGTGCTGTGTTGTGGGTGGTGCTGTGTTGTGGGTGGTGCTGTGTTGTGGGTGGTGCTGTGTTTGGGTGGTGCTGTGTTGCTGTGGGTGGTGCTGGTT
>NW_024730010.1:100000-150000 GCF_018991925.1 Homarus americanus | reverse complement strand
TTACCTACAGCGGTGTATCTAAAGCTGGGACTGAGTTTCTACCGAGAATAAATCCACCGTAGCGTTGATTTTTCAACGAACTCCTCAGGTTGTCTCTACAGCGACAACTTATTTGTTGTTGAAAGTGGGACGGTGGATTAACATTTGCTATAGAGAGTATTGTTCTTAATAACATTTACACCGTTCTTATTTTTTCTTATTAATATTAAAATGTACAACAAATATAAAAAGTGTATTTTAATAAGAAAACACGAGCAAAATTGTCATAGTAAATAAAATTAATAATAATAATACATCACGACGGGAATTTCATTTGGCTCTAGAATACTTGCGTCGCTTTTGTAAACAAACATCACTTGGACGCTACAATTGTTTATTTTTCGTCCTGGTCTTCTTTAACAGGACCACACATCTCACTAAAGCGGTTAATGCTGTCATAGAAACATACAATGAAGCCAACCTGCTCTCCAACTGAGCTCAAACTAGCCGCGCGAGCTGGGCGCTTGGCCGATGGTTCCTTTCGGCATTGTGACCAGTGTGTGGATCGTACCGTTGACTTATTGCCTGTGGATGAAATGCTATCGTGGATTTATTGCACGGAAAACTCTAGTGTGACCATAGCTTAAGTTGTCTGTAGTATGTCTGTCACACCACTCTTGTTCACACCTGTATACAGTACATGTCTCTACCTGTCTGCCTCCCTCTCTACCTGCCTGCCTGCCATTCACCTCCCCTCGCTCCTACCCTTCTTTGCGCCAGTTGTTGAAGAGCCGTCAAGTGTGTGTGTTGAGTGTGTGTGTTGACTGTGCGTGCTGAGTGTGTGTGCTGTGGTTGTTGCTGTGGGTGTACAGGGTGTAGGGAGTCTAGTGGGTGTAGCAGGGTGTAGAGTGTGTAGTGAGTGTACAGGGTGTAGGGAATGTAGTGGGTGTAGCAGGGTGTAGGGAGTGTAGTGGGTGTAGCAGGGTGTAGGGAGTGTAGTGGGTGTAGCAGGGTGTAGTAATTTAGTGGGTGTAGCAGGGTGTATTGAATTTAATTGAATTGACATTGAAACAGTTTATTTAGCCAGAAAAACACAGATACAGAGTGGATAATAATAACAATATTAACATGGCTGAGCCAGTTGAGAACCTGAGCTCTCTTTGAGGCACCTGATATATACTATACATTTATCTCAAGGAAGTATTATGTAACATTTAGTGTCACTGGAATAGTACAATAGCATGGTGGTAATAAGAACAACTCATAATGTTACCACAGTTATCACTTATATATTTATTTATTTTATTTATTTAATATTATTTTGTATTTATTTGTTTTTATATTATACACATATACATATAAATTACAGTGGAATTAAAAAACATAAGTATAATGGGGGAGCAGTACAACATGGGGTGTACAGTATTAAGGTTGAACAAGAGGACAGAGCTGTCAGGATTATGTCTAGTTGGCAAATTTATTTATTGCAATGGCAATTTCTTATCTATATACAGTACATGATAATTTCCGATAAAACGGTTTTGATGGTGTAATAAAAGCAGGTACTTTAAATATAGTAGGTATTACAAGAAATATTAATACTGAGACAATAGATATTTTTTAAGAGATGATTTAAAGGAAGGGAGCGTAGTCTTTGCTCGGATGTGTGGGGGTAAGTTGTTCCACACCTTCACACCGTGATATTTTATGGAGGTCTGGGACTGAGAGGAGTGCATGGGGGGTGGTCTTGGTAGCTCTGGGTGCCTTAAGTTGTCTCACTGATTATTCCAGAACTGGAAATAATTATTATCAAGCAAGTGATTGATAGATTTGTAAACAAAGAGGGCACAGCAGTAGGTGTTGTATCTTCGAATTCTAACATTTTCAATTTAGCAAATTTTCGTTTATGTGATCTGCTTTTTTCGGGAAGGTCATTGTCTGTACAACTCTATTTTGTGCAGTAACCAAGGATTGTGTTTTTGAAGACCCAGAGGCCCCCCATAGTGTGTGACAGTGTATCAGATGTTGGTAAGCAAGATCATGATAGATTTCTTTCATTGCTGTGAGAGTGAGTGACTGTCGAGTGTGATGCACTGATGCATGATAACGCACTGTTTATTGACTTTACTGCAGTATGTGGTTTCTCCAGTTAAGTTTCTCATCAACAATAACTCCGAGGAATTTAGTATTTTGTTCGCGTTTGAGGATTGTATTACCAAGGCACAGGGGGTCCAAGTCTGGGGGTAAGTTTTTCATTCTGTGAAAGATCGTGCAGTGAGTTTTCTCAAGGTTTAAGGTCAATTCAGTGTTCATAGTTCTCATCAAGGAATGGAGATCTGAGTTGCTGGCATAGAGATTACTATCGTCTGCAAAAAAAAAATGTATTTTATGAATGTGCTGGCGTGGACTATGTTGTTTATGTACAGTCGTGAACAGAAGTCCTGTCGCCCCTTGTGCTGTTCTGCGAACCAAGAGATTCAGACTCATGAACCCGAAGCAGTAGACACTGGTGCATTCTTCTGCCCGTAAATGCTTCGAATTCATGAGTCTGAATCTCAGGGTTCGTGGAGCAGCAGAAGGGGCGACAGGACTTCTCTTCACGACTGTACAACAAAAACAGTACTGGACCGAGAATGGAACCTTGGGGGACGCCATACAAGATTGGCGAGGAGTCAGATTGTTGATTATTATAGCAGACATACTGCTTCCTGTTGGACAGATATGAGGTAAATCAATTGTGGGACAGGCTCCTAACGCCGTAATGTTCAAGCTTTGAAAGGAGGATGGTATGGTCGACAGTATCGAAGGCTTTAGAGAGGTCCAAGAATATACCGACTGTTATTAGTAAAGGATAGCAGAGCACTCTCAGTCGACCTTCTAGCTCTAAATCCAAATCGGGAGTCTGTAAAGATGTTATTGGCATTGCAGAAGGAATTTAGTCTACTACATGCTAGCTTCTCC
Source organism: Homarus americanus (assembly GCF_018991925.1). Classification (NCBI taxonomy): domain Eukaryota; kingdom Metazoa; phylum Arthropoda; class Malacostraca; order Decapoda; family Nephropidae; genus Homarus; species Homarus americanus. The sequence continues at coordinate 147,060 of NW_024730010.1, read as the reverse complement.
AGTATCTTACTCATGGCTTGGAGGACTAATATGGGCGGTAATTCTTGAAGAGACCTTTGTCCCCAGATTTTATAAGTGCTGGGTGAACTTTAGCAATTTTCAGTTTATCAGGAAAGACACCACTAGTGAAGGAGGAGTTACAAATGTGGAGGAGAACAGGTAGTAATAAGTGGGATACTTTCTTAATGATGCTCATTGGTATATTGTCTTCGCCTGCTGCTGCATCTTTGGACATATTTATGATGGTCAATAATTCATCTGCTGTGACGGGATGAGAACAGTTCATTTTGCTGTCTGTTTTGCAGGTAGGCTCTAAATTCCTCATGGTGAACAGGGATGCTCTCTGCAAGACTTATGCCAACATTAATAAAATATTCATTGAAGTGGTTGGCAATGGGGGAGGGTTCCGTTACAACTGAATCATTTATCATAAAAGCTGAGTGGGGGGGCAGAGGCTGAGTGTTCCTGTTCTGAATAGAATTTATGACATTCCAGGTTTTCTTATTGTCGCCTGATGCTGACTGGAGCTTATTTGTATAATGGTACGTCTGGCTTTTCTAACTGCTCCGAGTTACTCTATTTCTGATACTTCATTAAGCATCACCGAAAGTTATGGGTCTGCTTGCAAATTTCCTTTGGGTTGTGTTTTCTTTTATCATTATCTTAATTTCGCTTGGCGATATAAGGTTTGGAAATGGATACAGTTTTCACTGATTTAGTCTTGAGCAGGAAGCATTTATCCAAAGCAAGCAATGAAGATGCAAGAGAAGTTACAGCTGTTCACGTTAGGGTTGTCAGGCATAGACAAGATCCCAGTTAGCATTCATTAGGCTGTTTTAAAAAAGGCTTGTTGTCGGTGTAGTAGTCTCTGTATTGTACCGAGACTCCTGCTAGACCTTTCAGGTCTTGTGGCTGTTTTATACATGGCAAAAACTGGGGAAGTGATCTGAGATATTGTTATAAATAATTCCCACTTGCAAGGTTATTTAGGAGTGTTGTTGGTCAGATATGATCTATCACAGTGGCAGTGGCAGTTACTCTAGTGGGTTTGGTTATAGTGTTGAAGAGTTTAGAAGATGACAGGTAGCAAGAAAGGTCTAATACTGAGGTGTCTGAGTTTCTGATTTAATAAGATCAGGTTATGATCTCCTGTAATGTAGCAATGTTTCCTCTCTGAACTTATGATGAGATAAGCTCGATAATTTATCTGAAAATTCCTTACATTGAGTGTGGGGTCTTCTGTAGATTACTCTTACGAGGATATTTCGTGTGTGTCGTTACGTAATTCAGTGAAAACACTTTCTCCATGTACTCCTCCTGAACCTTTAAATCATCTCTTACAGAAGTGTTATACTTGATATCAACACTTATAGGGCGACACCACCACTGTGTCGTGACATGTTGACGCAGTGTCTCTATTATAATTAGGACTGTTATACAAATGTTTAATGTCGTTAGTGAGTTTGGTCTCCACAGAACCCAAATACATCAGAATTTGTGGGCAATAGAAGATAAGCACTGATATAAAAAGTATCTAGATGAAGGGAATACTGCTGATGTTATGGCTAATTAAGGAAAGGAATGAGGCAGTGGGAGCTAGAACTAAGCTCAGGAAGTCAGGAAAGTAATAGTTACAGTTGGGGTTGGTGTGACCCAGTGAGTTTTGTAAAGAAAGGCATCAGGATCGATATGAGGAGAGTTGTGTCGACACCATGGGTAAAGGGGTGTAACACATACGATCTAGCACATCTAAGAGATGGCACTAGCATCATCATTATTGGGAACATTGACACTGATTAAGGAACAGTAAAGCTCAGGAGGTCACTGAAGAGATTGTGAGAAGATCTAAGAACATTATAATAGTAGGTAACGTACTCACTAGTGCTACAACCAACAGAATTAGGATGACCCATTGCTGATTCCCCAGATGGAGTGGGAGGTGCGCCTGTCCTCGGTTTTAGGGAAGCTGCTGGTTTCCCACACAAAAGGGTAGACATGTAAGTCTAGTGGGTGTGACAGGGTGTAGGGGTGGGTGTACAGGGTGTAGGGAGTCTGAGTGGGTGTGTGGGGAGTCTAGTGGGTGTACAGGGTGTGAGAGTCTAGTGGGTGTACAGGGTGTAGGGGTCTAGTGGGTGTACAGGGTGTAGGGAGTCTAGTGGGTGTACAGGGTGAAGGGAGTTTAGTGGGTGTAGCAGGGTGTAGGGGATCTAGTGGGTGTAGCAGGGTGTAGGGAATCTAGTGGGTGTAGTAGGGTTTAGTGTGTGTACATGGTGTAGGGTGTGTGTAGTGGGTGTACAGGGTGTAGTATAGTGGGTGTACAGGGTGTAGATAATGTAATGGGTGTAGCAGGGTGTAGTATAGTGGGTGTAGAGAGTGTAGTGGGTGTATAGGGTGTAGGGAGTGTAATGGGTGTTTCCGCCTGACTGATTTTTAAAGATGGCGACGTTATTGCTCTGAGACTGTTCCGTAAATCAGAACTACGACTGACACATGATTTACCGTGATTGGCTGGAGACGGGAGCTGGTAAACCAATCACATTAAGAGACTCCCACGCCTGAGTGTGTGTGTGTGTGGCGGGTGGGTGTGTGTGACGGGTGGGTGGAGGGTGGATGTGGCGGGTGGGTGTGTGTGACGGGTGGGTGGAGGGTTGGATGTGGCGGGTGGATGTGTGTGTGGCGGGTGGGTGTGACGGGTGGATGTGAGGGTGGGTGTGACGGATGGGTGGGTGTGACGGGTGGTGTGGTGGGTGGGGCAGGTGTACACAACACGGGGTACTACTACACTAAACGGCCAACATTACAAGTCAATAAACGGAATTAAAGTGAAAATGTTTACTGCGGCCCCGCGTGATGCTGACCGTGAGCCAGCTGGTATATCTGATCAAACTGTAGGGTAAGTACAGTCACTCATAACAGTTCATGGGGGTCCGTGTGTTTGTGCGCCAGTCCAGTCCCCACCTCTTTCTGGACGGCGAGTCTGTGTGTAGCGATGTGACAACGCGCACACACACACACACACACACGGCAGAACTGTCTCTTTTATGTAATCAGGTCAGACAGGATTATGTTTATCAATCAGTTATTATCGTTAGTAATAATCAGGTGCCACATTCAGTGTTGTATGATAAGATATGAAGGTTAAAGCTCCTTCGATTTCTAAGCATTAAATAAGTAGCAGAGACGACGGTAGTGCAGGTCGAGGTGCATTCCAATCCGTTCGAAAATTTGCTTCGGATCTACATGCATAATATTGTTAACCGTTAAGAGTTCAACTCAGACAGTATCTACCATTAACGGAGTATAATATCTTCTTCATATTGTCCTCTATATATCCAACGTAAACCCATTCTGAATAATAGGTAATAAAATATTCGAAGTAGACGAAGACTCGAAACAATGGGCAGTGAAGCGGTTGGCCAACGTCGTAATGGAACAGTCCCGAGTCTAAGGCAACAGTCTACTGGAGCACACACACCAAGCTATTTATAGAGAGTAATAGGTCGAATTAAAAGAACGGAACTGTGAAAGTTTCGTATGTTTAACATATATAACATCATTACCATCTTTATTAATATAAGGATTTTACCTCAATTAGTACAGCAGAGCGTCAGCTAAACACTTGACCCCTCTCGTCTCTCGTCTCCACCTGGCAAAACCTCCTCTTTACCTCCTCCTCCCTCCCTCTCTTCGTCTTCACATACCGAAGCGTCTCATGGTTCAGGTAACAGAGGACTATAGTCATATTGTCCATGACAATTTTAACCCTTATATGCTGTCACACAAATGCAAATTTGTAAACATTATATGACATAACACAATATTTTCATGGACAAATATTCCTGTCAAACAACAGGTCTTAATTGAACACACACAGTTCCAACAGTTTCACCGAGTATGTTCGTGTGTGCGTTGTCCCGTGCCCAGAGACCTGTCGTCCAGAAAGGGGTGGTGATGGGATTCCCCCACACACACGGAGACCCCACGAACTTTTATGAGTGACTGTACATTTGACCAAGCTGCAGGGTAGGTAGATCTGACCAAGCTGCAGGGTAGGTAGATCTGACCAAGCTGCAGGGTAGGTAGATCTGGTCTACACTCACAACCTACCACCACCAACACAAACATAATAAAATAAACTGCCAAACATATCTTAACCTAACTTAACCTAACCCAACTTAACCAAACCCAACTTAACCTAACCTAACTTAACCAAACCTAACCTAACCAAACCTAACCTAACCTAACCTAACCTAACCTAACCTAACCTAACCTAACCCTAACTTAACTAACAACTTAACCTAACCCAACTTAACCTAACCCAACTTAACCTAACCCAACTTAACCTGACCTTAACCTAACCTAACCTAACCTAACCTTTAACTCTTACCTATCTCCTCGCCACAGTCAGTGTTATTACTATTTAATGGTGAGTATGGATCACTCCGAGGGAAGGTTATGGTAATGTACCTGTAAATGATTTAATATGCACTTCATTAAATTACACTGTGGGCATACCTGGTGACGAGGCGGTGTGAATGTGCTCCCACGTGCGTGAAAGTGTGTGTGTGTGTGTGTGTGTGTGTGTGTGTGTGTGTGTGTGTGTGTCACGCTGGCAGTCGTTACGTGACGCTGGTTATCGACGGGTGGTGAGGGCAGCCGTGTCATTACTGCCGCGCCGGGTCACTTGAGGTCACACTGCCAGGGGGTGCCACACCTGTCCCCACCTCACGTGTTCCCTCGCACGCGCCACATGGGGGAGAGCCGCCCGGTTTAACGTAACATCCGGTAGAGAGAGAGAGAGATGGTGGATATCTGTCAACTAATCCGGATTATCCTGAGGCGGGAGTCCTAATTTTGACGAGTTGGTCCTTGGGTGGCCTCGTCCTCGAAGGGTCGGGGGGAGGGGTGCTCAAAGGATTATTACAGATTATTTCGTCAGGTTAACTATGGAGTCAAACGTTACTGAAGAGGCTCATGTGGGCTCTTATAGTGGCGCTGAGAGGAAGGCGGGGCGGGGGTGGGTGGGGTGGGGTGGGGGCAGGGCAGGGCGGTGGGGTTAGAGGCGAGGCGTGGCGTGGCAGGGTCGGGCAGGGGGCAGGCCGGGGCCGGGCGGGGCGTGGTGGGGTGGGCAGGGGTAGGGTGAGGCAGGGCGGGGGTGGGGGTGGAGTGGGGTGGGGTGAAGCGGGGCGGGGCAGGGGTAAGGTGGAGGGAAGAATAAAGAGGATGGATGAAGGAGTGGTAAAATATTATTGTACTAAATGAAATAAGTCATCGTACTCAAGAGGTTAAGTCATCGTACTCAAGGGTTAAGTCATTGTACTCAAGAGGTTAAGTCATTGTACTCAGGAAGTTAGTCATTGTACTCAAGAGGTTAAGTCATCGTACTCAAGAGGTTAAATCATTGTACTCAAGAGGTTAAGTCATTGTACTCGGAAGTTAGTCATTGTACTCAGAGGTTAAGTCATCGTACTCAAGAGGTTAAGTCATCGTACTCAAGAGGTTAAGTCATTGTACTCAGGAAGTTAAGTCATCGTACTCAAGAGGTTAAGTTATCGTATTCAAGGGGTTAAGTCATCGTACTCAAGGGGTTAAGTCATCGTATTCAAGAGGTTAAGTCATCGTACTCAAGAGGTTAAGTCATAGTACTCAAGGGGCTAAGTCATCGTACTCAAGAGGTTAAGTCATCGTACTCAAGGGGTTAAGTCTTCGTACTCAAGGGGTTAAGTCATCGTACTCAAGGGGTTAAGTCATCGTACTCAAGGGGTTAAGTCATCGTACTCAAGACGTTAAGTCATCGTACTCAAGAGGTTAAGTCATCGTACTCAAGAGGTTAAGTCATCGTACTCAAGAGGTTAAGTCATCGTACTCAAGAGGTTAAGTCATCGTACTCCAAGGGTTAAGTCATCGTACTCAGGGGTTAAGTCATGTACTCAAGGGTTAAGTCATCGTACTTAAGAGGTTAAGTCATCGTACTCCAGGGGTTAAGTCATCGTACTCAAGGGGTTAAATCATCGTACTCAAGAGGTTAAGTCATCGTACTCCAGGGGTTAAGTCATCGTACTCAAGGGGTTAAATCATCGTACTCAAGGGGTTAAGTCATCGTACTCAAGAGGTTAAGTCATCGTACTCAAGAGGTTAAGTCATCGTACTCAAGAGGTTAAGTCATCGTTTCTCAGTACTGTACACATAATGGTGCTGCCGCCTTAGTCAGTCTTTAATGGTTGGACACGATGTATATATGCATATATGTATGTATATTTGTATGTATGTATGTATGTATGTATGCATGCATGTATGTATGACCTCACTGCTACTTTTGTCAGCTGTTTTCTTCCTGCGGCCAAATTACCGCAGCTAATACACATTTTTCCACACAGTCGCACCGTTCATAACCAGCACCCGTGAGAGAGAGAGAGAGAGAGAGAGAGAGAGAGAGAGAGACCCGGACTACAACTGTTGCTAATTGCAGGAAGTGTTTCGCAGACTGACGGTGTGTGATATTGCAGGTCAGATGGGGTCACCTCCTCCCCCCCCCTCCCTCCCACCCCTGCTGAACCTCTCCTACCGTATGTTGGGGGGGGGGAGGAAGAGGAGGGGGAGGGAAGGTACTGGTAAGAGGAGGGAGGTTGGGGAGGTACTGAAGGAGAGAAGGTTGGTAGTAATAGATTAACTTGTAAATATTAAGGGAAAATTTAGTAATACATAGATAGATAGATAGGTGAGTGGAACAAGGCACCAAACACCATCACTAACTCGAACAAGTTGGGAAGTTTCAGATATAGGTTAGGTTAAGTTAATAATAATAATAATGCAAGCAATAATGATAACACTACTACCACGTTGGCCTCCAGCCTCCCCCCTCCCCCAATAGCCACACCTTCGCTGTCATTTTATTACCTTAATATTAAATATCCTATTACAAAAGTAGCTATCATAGCTGTGTTGAGTTAGTTGAGCCGCAGATCTATGCGGCATTCAGTGACAGTTGCCTCCTAGTCAATATCTACGACTGTTGTCGGCTTTGGGGCCGATGCTCTCGTTCCTTTGAGGCAAAGCAGTACAGACCTAAGCAGAGAGAAGGACAGTCGACATCTCAAACAGGCTGTAACATAACTTCTGGGCTGCTGCTTCAGTTCGGAGATCACCTCCGCGAGTCTGGCGTAGAGACATCTTGCACTTGGTCCCATCCCGCCAGAGGTTGTGAACACTAGAGGAGTGAAGCTGCCTTGATCAACGTTCAGAATTCTCTCCCCATACACTCCGTTCTTGTCGTTCACGTTCTTCTTGTGCACAACCTTGAGAGATAAATTACGGTGACATACGGCCATGGGGTCGAATATTGTGATATCAAAGAAGGCTCGCTGTCCCCGCGTCCAGAATCCTCGAGCACTGTCCGAAGGTGAGAGGACAGTCGATATCTCAACCAGGCTGTAACGTAACTTCTGGGCTGCTGCTTCCGTTCGGATAACACCTCCGCGAGTTTGGCATAGAAACATCTTGTACTACTACTACTACTACTACTACTACTACTACTACTACTACTACTACTACTACTACTACTACTACTACTACTACTACTGCATAAGACACAGTGAGCTACATCATTCCTTGAGGCAGAGGTGGCATGGCTTGGGGTCCACATCAAGCTTGTGTCATACGTTGCTCTTCCGCTACACCACAGGCAAAGTTCCGGTGACGGTCAGCAGCGGAAGTAGTCGTCAGCGTGATCCTGTCTATCGGGGCGGGGCGGGGTACACCTGGCACTCACTTTGCACTGATTAGATTTTATACAGAGATTGGAGAGTTAATTGAGTGATTAGTGATGCGGTGTGTGTGTGTGTGTGTGTGTGTGTGTGTGTGTGTGTGTGTGTGTGTGTGTGTGTGTGTGTGTGTGTGTGTGTGTGTGTGTGTGTGTGTGTGTGTGTGTGTGTGTGTGTGTGTGTGTGTGTGTGGGTTATGTATTATGTGTGTGTGTGTGTACGTGTGTGTGTGTGTATGTATGTATGTATGTACAAAAAGCGTGACACCTCTCCCTCCCATAATAATTTAACCTGTGTTGACCCGTCAAAGGTCGGGGTTGGGGGGGTAGATAGCGAGACACCACCTGCCGCGCCCCTCCTGCAGCTGTACCTGGGCGTGAGGTGTGTGTGTGTGTGTGTGTCAGTCAAGTCTTGGGATGCACGAGACGCCGACACAAACAACTTGGGTCTGATCTTTATTTAGTGACATTAAGGAAATAAATCCCAAATTAAAAATCATGGTAGGCAACAGAGGGGAAATTTTGTGATGGTTGATGTACGGAAGAAATCATTACAAGAATATGTCAAGCAAAAACAGCATTTAATAATATATAAGACCTAATGAAAAGGGACATTAACTTTAATTTGAGAAAAAAGCTGCTGAAAGGCTTTATATGGCAAGGACTGATGTATGGGTCAGTGGCGTGGACACTTTCAGCAGACACCAGAGAGAGGTTGGAGGCCCTTGGTGTTATAGGCGGATGTTAAGAATAAGCTACACTGATAGGGAAACAAATGAAGAAGTACTAATGATATTAACAACTTCAAGAGAAATATTTGAAATGTACAGAAAAAGATAAATGAGATACTTTGATCATACAAGTAGAAATATTAATGTGTAAAGTTGAGGATAGAAGGGCCAGTGGAGGCAGAGACTGGGATGGGTGAATGAAATTATAAACTGAGTCCCCAGAGAGACGCAAAATATCGGAGGATTTGTAAAAACAGCCCGAGAACGTTTAGTGCCGAGGACTGTAATTTTTTTTTTTACTACTTTTAGGGTTTCTAAAAGGGTTTAAGGGCTTGATAAGGGGATAACTGTGTACACTTGCCAGGGCTAAAATCTTCAATTATAGTAATGTGTGTGTGTGTGTGTGTGTGTGTGTGTGTGTGTGAGAAAGACGTTTAATCTGTGAGTGGATACAACACTCATCTCCCATCCTAATGGTTTATGGTTCGCTCCCAGGGCACCCCCAAGTTGTGAATGGTTACCTACATATATAGTTGAGGAAGTGAAGGTGGTCGAGTACAGTGTCTGCTCTCTTATATCCAGGTAATATTAGTATCTTGCTAACTTCCAATCCTCTCAACTTTAATACTTGCTGAAACAATTCGACTGTGGTGGTATGGACTGTTTTTTGTGCAGATTCTAAAGGTTAGTTCCGGGGTAGTGTTAGTGAGGGCTGGGGGTGAGGGGTGAAGGAGAGGGGTGAAGGAGAGAGGTGAAGGGGAGGGTGAAGGAGGGGTGAAGGAGAGGTGAAGGGGAGGTGGTGAAGGAGAGGGGTGAAGGGGAGGGGTGAAGAAGTGAAGGGAGGGTGAAGGAGGTGAAGGAGAGGGGGGAGGGGAGAGGGGTGAAGGAGAGAGTGAGGGAGGTGAAGGAGAGGGTGAAGGGGAGGGGTGAAGGGGGAGGGGTGAAGGAGAGGTGAAGGGAGGGGGGTGAAGAGAGAGGTGAAGGAGAGGGTGAAGGAGAGGGGTGAAGGAGAGGGGGTGAAGGGGAGGGTGAAGGGAGGTGGAGAGGGGTGAAGGAGAGGGGTGAAGGAGGTGAAGGGGAGGGGTGAAGGGGAGAGGTGAAGGAGAGGGGTGAAGGGGAGGTGGTGAAGGGGAGGTGGTGAAGGGGAGGGGTGAAGGAGAGTGTGAGAGAGAGGGGGTGAAGGAGGGGGTGAAGGAGAGGGGTGAAGGAGAGAGGTGAAGGGGAGGGGGTGAAGGGGAGGGGGAGGGAGGGAAGGGGAGGAGGGAGGGGGAAGGGAGGGAAGGGGAGGGGTAAGGAGAGGTGAAGGGAGGGGTGAAGGGAGAGGAAGGAGAGGGGTAAGGGGAGGGTAGGGAGGTGGGGGAGGGGGTGAAGGAGAGGGTGAAAGAGGGTGAAGGAGATGACTGGTGGTGAGTGTTGGAGGAGAGGAAGGTTGGTGGTGAGGGCAAGGCACCAGGTAACGCCGCCGGGAGCAGTAGGTATCAGAGGCGGAGAAAATTAATATCATGGGAGGAGTTACGAGGATGCCACAGCCTCCTCTCGTTCACATTACAGCATTACAGCATTACAGCAGCCTCTATCTATTCCGCATTACACCAGGGCCAACCATCTAGGGGGGGGATATAGTCTACACATACACTACGGGATGGAGAGTTGTGGGAGTGATGGCAGATGTGGTCAGGTTTTATCCGCGTGTAAGGAGATCCCACCCTATGCGTCTCCTCCCCCCTCCCTCGTCACCACTGTATGGAGGGAGCATAAGAGGTGTGTGTGTGTGTGTGTGTGTGTGTGTGTGTGTGTGTGTGTGTGTGTGTGTGTGTGTGTGTGTGTGTGTGTGTGTTCTCTCCCTTCTGTACTCACACCCTGAGTATTATGAATTAGTTCATTAATAAAAAGTGTCTTTCTGCTTAGTACAATGGCTTGCTCTCTTGAGTACGATAACTTAATCCAGTGTTCTATATCATTGTACTCCAGGGACTGATTAAGTCATCGTACTCAGGGTTCAATCATCATCGTACTCAAGGGTTAAATCGTCTTACTCAAGGGTTCAATCATCGTACTCAAGGGGTTAAATCATCGTACTCAAGGGGTTACACCATCGCACTCAAGGGTTTAATCATCTTAATGAAGGGGTTAAACCATCGTACTCAGGGGTTAAGTCGGGTTAAATCATCATACTCGGGTTAAATCATCATACTCCCGGAGTTAAACCATCGTACTCAAGGGGTTACACCATCGTACTCAAGGGGTTAAACCATCGTACTCAAGGGGTTACACCATCGTACTCAAGGGGTTAAACCATCGTACTCAGGGGTTACACCATCGTACTCAGGGGTTACACCATCGTATCAGGGTTAAACCATCGTACTCAGGGGTTACACCATCGTACTCAGGGGTTACACCATCGTACTCAAGGGTTACACCATCGTACTCAAGGGGTTAAACCATCGTACCAGCACATACTCGGCACCTACCACAGCTCAACACCAGCCACTACCTACCACAGCTCAACACCAGCCACAACCCTACCACAGCTCAACACCAGCCACAACCTACCACAGCTCATCACCAGCCACAACCTACAGCTCAACACCAGCCACAACCCTACCACAGCAACACCAGCCACAACCCTACCACAGCTCTCAACACAAGCTCAACAACCCTACCACAGCTCAACACCAGCCACAACCCTACCACAGCTCCCAACACCAGCCACACCAACCTACCACAGCTCAACACCAGCCACCCCTACCACAGCTCAACACCAGCCACAACCCTACCATCTCAACACCAGCTACCCTACCACAACCCTACACAGCTCAACACCAGCCACAACCCTACCACAGCTCAACACCAGCACTACCCTACCACAACCCTACTCACAGCTCAACACCAGCCACAACCTACCACAGCTCAACACCAGCTACAACCCTACCACAGCTCAACACCAGCCACAACCCTACACAGCTCAACACCAGCCACAACCCTACCACAGCTCAACACCAGCCACTACCCTACCACAGCTCAACACCAGTCACTACCCTACCACAGCTCAACACCAGCCACACCCCTACCACAGCTCACACCACAGCCTACCAGCTCAACACCAGCCACTACCCTACCACAGCTCAACACCAGCACAACCCTACCACACTCAACACCAGCCACTACCCTACCAGCTCAACACCAGCACCCCTACCCAGCTCAACACCAGCAACAACCCTACAGCTCAACACCAGACTCTACCACAGCTCAACACCAGCCCACTACCCCGCTCCAGCCACTACCACAGCTCAACACCAGCCACACCCCTACCACAGCTCAACACCAGCCACAACCCTACCACAGCTCAACACCAGCCACTACCCTACCACAGCTCAACACCAGCCACAACCCTACCACAGCTCAACACCAGCCACAACCCTACCACAGCTCACGTGACCCATAATACCAGTGCAGTACAAGTGCTGTAGAACTATATTACAGTAAGACAGTCCTATAGTAAGTGTTATCAATATTTTATACTGTACTGAACACTACACTTGTGGCAACTAAGAATATTTAACATAATTATTTCCAGCAGATTACCTGAATATTATTGTTACAATACTCGACTTCGATGTATACTGTATTCTGTGAATAGTTGGAATATATTAATATTTGAAGGCTTGTATTTGGTGTATACTTGAACCCTTGTATTTGAATTTTGTTTGTATTGTAACTTTTGTATTTGAGGGTTTCCAAAAATAAATATTTGTATTTATTCTGGATTACCGTATTTATATTTGTAGTTGATTTGACCACGTCCTTGTTGTGTTCGCTGAAAGAATATGTGTGTGTGTGTGCGTGGTGTGTGTGTGTGTGCACAGGGTGGTGTAATGCGTCTAGTGTGGCAGCATTATGTTAGCTAACTGCTTGCTTTCTCCCGCTTTTAGCTGCCGCCGTTGGCTAGCCCTTGTAGTGAGCAGGAAGCAACTTACAGTCCCCCTGCCAGCACAGCCTCCTCATCATCAAGACTCTTGCTGCGCCTCCTCGTAGCAACACACGGTAACTGGGTGCCTCGGGCCCAGGCTAGACCAGCAGGGGATCTTGGAACAGGAGGCCCAGAGGGACGGCGCATAGGCCCACTAGCTTGTGGACATGTTCTGGCACCTACGAACGACTGTCCCGCTGCCTTGCGGATTAACTTTGGGAGGTATAAGGCTGCAGGAGTAAACCCCGAACGATACATCTGTGGTGGAGCCCCGCATCCGACAGACATGCTTACAGAGCTCCAAGAAGACACCAACGGCAGTATAGGCGGAAGAGGTGACCAACATGGGAACCCAACGACTACACCAGCGGACAAAGGCAATGCATGATGGATAGGCTGCTGAAGTGAAATCCAACAAACTGGGCAATCGGCAGTCCATTGCAACTTCCTCTCCCCAGTCGTTGCAAAACTTGCACCACTGGATCAGGAAAAGGGAGAGCCAAGATATGTGGTTGCAGCCTGCGCTCCTGCATCATCACATAACTTAACTCACGCACAGCCATCATCCAGCTCATCATACTTCTCATTATCATCAAAACCCCTATACCCCCAAAAGCCCATGGCGATGGGGACAGGCAGAGATGACTGCATAGATAAGATGGTCAGCAAAGATAAGATGGTCGTTTGTGCACTGAGATCTAGCCAGCAGTGCAATCCGGTCCTGTCTGTGCTACTAAGCAGCCCTTTCGAGGAGCCGCATTGCTCACCCCACATTGCAAAGGGGCGAGAAAAGGAGCCCTAAACATACACTGCCTAAAGAACCAACCTGACTGGGCAACTGCACCCAATAAGGTCGTCCTTATGCGGTCGAAAACACAATCATCATCACAGATAAAAAAATAAAAAAACTCTACAACCTCTTATGGTCGCTGCATGGAATGTCAAGACCCCGAGTGTCCTGAAAGAAGAACCACATTTGTGGCAAAGGAGCTGGGTAGGTATAACATCGACAAAGCACCCATTAGTGAGTCCCAACTCTTAAGAGGTCGACTTACAGAACGAGGATCTGGCTATACCTTCTTCTGGAAGGGTAAGCCTGCTGTGGAGAGAAACTACATTTATGGAGTTGGCTTTGCCATCCGTCAATGCATCCTACACATGCTAACTGAAATGCCTGTTGGGATCAACGAGCGCCTCATGACGCTCCGAGTTCCACTGAACCGTTCATGTCATGCCTTCTTTATCAGTGCATATGCTCCAACACTGGATGCAGATGATGGCATCAAGGAGGCCTTTTATGCCGACCTTGACAGAGTGCTAACCTCTATCCCTAGATAGGATTAGGTTGTGCTCCTAGGCCACTTCAATGCCATAGTTGGCAGAGAAACATAGGGAGAACTGACAGGCAAGTGTAATCCCAACAGCCTACTTCTCATAGCAGGACAACCTCACTATCACCAATACCTTGTTTGGGCAGGCCGACAGCTTCATGGGTTCGTGGCAACACCCACGATCCAAACACTGGCATTTCATTGACTACATCACTGTCAGAGAAAGAGATCACCGAGACGTCCTCATCACCCGAGCCATGCATGGCTCAGACCACTGCGACACTGATCATTGGCTCGTCAGAGCCAAGCTTTCATTTCACGTTGCCCCAAAACGGCGAAGGCAACAAGCCTCCAGAAGAGGTTTAAAATGAAGAGTTTGGGGGATCCATCGGTAGCACATGCTTTCAGAGTGCAGCTCAAACATGGGCTGATAAATAACCCAACAACAAACAGCCCAAATCCCAGTGCCGAATTGGATATATCCGACACTGTCATGACAAAAACCTGTAGAGACCCTCGGCCAGATCGAAAGAATACACCAAAACTGTTTGGATGAAAATAACCCGAATATCAATGTACTCATTATTGGCAGAACAATCCTCGGTCTTGGACCAAAGCTGATATCTTCCGCAAGAAGAGAGCGGCGGCCCATTGTAATTCGCAATCTAAAGAACAACTGGTTGAAAAATAAAGCAAGTGAAGCACAAAAACTTGCAGATCAGCACAAGATGCGCAAATTTTTCAATTCCACTAAAACATTTTATGGGCCAATCGTTCATGGCGCAGCCCCCCTCCGCTCATCCGACGGTAACTCACTAATTAAAGACGAAGAATGGATCCTTCAGCACTGTAAAGAGCACTAACACTCGCTGCTCAACAGAAACACCGATGTGAATGTCCTGACTGCCCAGCAGGTCACTCAGCATCCAGAGCTGACCCACCTCTGCTATCCTCCATCCCTGGATGAGGTAGCTACTGCCATCAAACAGATGAAAAATAACAGTCTCAGGGCCTGATGGAATCCCAGCCGAGGTGTATAAAGCAGGACCTCTGCTTACCAGCCGGAGAATATATGGAAGAGGAAATCCCCTAAGCTTTTAAAGACGCCTCCATCGTCAATATTTATAAGAACAAGAGAGACGTGTCAGGCTGTGGCAACTACCGCGGGATCTCGCTGTCCATAGCTGGCAAGATTATCACCTGAGTCCTCCTAAACAGGCTTCTTCCTGAGGCAGAAAACTTCCTCCCAGAATCTCAATGTGGTTTTAGACCATCACATGGCACCACTGACATGATCTTTGCTGCCCGACAGAAACAGGAAAAGTGCAGAGAACAACATCGTGACCTGTTCATGGCCTTCATCGACCCAACCAAGGCCTTAGACTCGGTCAACAGGGAAGTCCTCTGGCGGACCCTCAGCCATTCTGGCTGCCAACCAAAATTCATCGCCATTATGAGGCAACTCCACGATGGCATGAACGGCAGTGTCCTGCACAATGGCACCCAGTCTGAGTTCTTCCCCATTCAAACTGGTAAAACAAGGATGTGTACTGGCACCAACTTTCTTTTCCATTTTCTTGGCTGCCTTCCTTACTCGTGCCAGAGCCAATTTAGCCGACGGGTGACATCGAGTACCGGATGAAGGGTCTTTCAACTTAAGACGACTCCAGGCAGGAACAAAGGTGTCAGCAGCTTCCACTACTGAGCTTCAGTATGCAGACGTCGTCACTCTTGTCACTCACACTGAACGCAACATACAGGAGATCCTGAACACCTACGCAGAAGCATATGCAGTATGCACACTTCGGCCATGAGGTGAATGTACCGACGACCCAAATTCTCTTTCAGCCTGCCCCTGGTTCAGACACACCTCCACCATTCATCCAGCTTAACGGTACTACCCTCTCTGATGTTAACCACTTTCGGTAACTCGGCTCCCACTCTTCCACCACCGCGGACATCGATGAAGAGATTCAACATCGGATCAAATATGCATCTCAAGCCTTTGGCAGACTACTTACCCGTGTCTTCAACTGTAGGGAGCTGAAATGATCTAGAAAGTTGCATGTTTATCGAGCAGTGGTCGTCCCTATCCTGCTATATGTCAGCGAGCCATGGGTCACATAGAGCAGGCAACTCAAGGCACTTGAAAACTTTCACCAACGTAGTCTACGTTCCATCCTCCGAGTTCGCTTGGAAATCAAATGAACAAATGCCAGTATTCTTGGTGACACCAACTGTAGGAGCATCGAGGCTACCATTATCAATTTCAATTTCAATTGTTTATTCCTTGATAGAGGAAGCGGGATCCTAGTGCTGTCACTAGGTACCCCTGTACAATGACACCAGAAGCATGTGGCAAGTGTGACAAGTATATACAGTATAAATATTATAAAGGGGCTTACTAAAGCCTAAGGAAGGAAGGATATTCCTTTAACACATAATCAATATTATTTACAATATATCTGGCCCATGGGGAGGATCATCGTGTCTCCGTCAGGGGTCGTGAGAGGTGGTCCAGCAGGCGTCACGGAAGCGTTGTGTGGGGACATCTTAGGGAGGTAGTGGATAAGGGTGCGGCTGTCGGGTCTTCTGCATAATGCACAAGAGCGTTGCTCAGGGATGCGATACCAATCTCCAAGCAAAGTCATACCCAATGATGATACGGGCAGCAATCACGTCCCCTTTCCGCGACCCTTTTCCATAGACATACGAGAGGTCAGGAAGTTTACGGAGGACATCGTACCAGGTGGGCGGGGAGTCCAGGGGGATGGCTGCTTCCCGAGCTTCTCTCTGTTCTACCATTATCCAAGAACAACTACGTTGGACTGGACATGTTACCCGCATAGACGACAGTAGACTGCCAAAGCAGCTCCTTCACAGTTACCTAACGAATAGTAAACGTAACGCTGGCGGGCAACTGAAAAGGTATAAGGATAGTCTTAAGACAAACCTGAAAAAGTCCCAAATCGACCCCCTCACCTGGGAGACGATTACTCCACACCGTAACCCTTGGAGGAGCACCACACGAGAAGGTGTCAATACTTTCGAGTTAGTCCGACTGCATACCGAGGCAGACAAGCACCAACGCCGGAAAAGCTTGCCGCCCTCCATCACTAGATGTAGCCCTCCACACATGCAATATCTGTGAACTACCCTGCCGGTCCCGTATCGGCCTCTTTAGTCACCTCAAAACTCACCAATGTCAGATTCGATTCCGAGTGACAGCAAAGTAGTAATAGTAGTAGTATGCATGTGTGTGTGTGTGTGTGAACAACCATTTCACATAACGTAATTCTTAACCTTACCTGAGTTAAGTGGCGGAGTAGTAAATACACTCAGACTGGTCCAAGTGCCGGGTAGTACAGTAACTATTGACAGTCGTAAATTAGTGAGGTGATGAATGGGTGTACCTGTGTTGCCTCTCCGAGGTGGGTCGTGGGGAGGAGAAGAGTGGGGGGATGTGCTGCTGGGGAGGGGTTAGTGGTGGGGGAGGGGAACAGGGAAGAACTTAATGATGACTCCTAGGTGCACTCTTTACCGCTCCCCCCTCTTCCCCTTCCTAATACCTCCTGGACCTACCTGTTAACTCGACCACCACCAAGGGGTCAGGAACATAAAGCTACACCACCACCACCAAGGTCAGGAACATAAAGCTACACCACCACCACCAAGGTCAGAACATAGCTACACCACCACCACCACCAAGGTCAGGAACATAAAGCTACACCACCACCACCACCACCACCACCACCAAGGTCAGGAACATAAAGCTACACCACCACCACCACCACCACCAAGGTCAGGAACATAAAGCCACACCACCACCACCACCACCAAGGTCAGGAACATAAAGCTACACCACCACCACCACCACCACCAATAGAACATAAAGCTACACCACCACCACCACCACCAAGGTCAGGAACATAAAGCTACACCACCACCACCACCACCACCAAGGTCAGGTACATAAAGCTACACCACCACCACCACCACAAGGTCAGGAACATAAAGCTACACCACCACCACCACCACCACCACCAAAGGTCAGGAACATAAACTACACCACACACCACCACCACCACCACCAAGGTCAGGAACATAAAGCTAACTACCACCACCACCACCACCAAGGTCAGGTACATAGCCACACCACCACCACCACCAAGGTCAGGAACATAAAGCCACACCACCACCACCACCACCAAGGTCAGGAACATAAAGCCACACCACCACCACCACCCAGGTCAGGAACATAAAGCTACACCACCACCAACACCAAGGTCACGGAACATAAAGCTACACCACCAAGGTCAGGAACATAAGCCACCACCAAGGTCAGGAACATAAAGCAACACCACCACCACACCACCAAGGTCAGGAACATAAAGCTACACCACCACCACCACCACCACCAAGGTCAGGAACATAAGCTACACCACCACCACCACCAAGGTCAGGAACATAAAGCTACACCACCACCACCACCACCACAAGGTCAGGAACATAAAGCCACCACCACCACCACCACCACCAAGGTCAGGAACATAAGCTACACCACCACCACCACCACCAAGGTCAGGAACATACACCACCACCACCACACCAAGGTCAGGAACATAAAGCTACACCACCCCACCACCACCACCACCAAGGTCAGGAACATAAAGCCACACCACCACCACCACCACCAAGGTCAGAACATAAGCTACCACCACCACCACCACCACCACCACCACCACCAAGGTCAGGAACATAAGCTACACCACCACCACCACCACCACCACCACCACCACCACCAAGGTCAGGAACATAAAGCTACACCACCACCACCACCACCACCAAGGTCAGGAACATAGCTACACCACCACCACCACCACCAAGGTCAGGAACAAAGCTACACCACCACCACCACCACCACCACCAGGTCAGGAACATAAAGCTACACCACCACCACCACCACCAGGTCCAGGAACATAAAGCTACCACCACCACCACCACCAAGGTCAGGAACATAAAGCTACACACCACCACCACCACCAAGGTCAGGAACATAAGCTACCACCAAGGTCAGGAACATGGCTACACCACCACCACCACCACCACCAAGGTCAGGAACATAAAGCTACACCACCACCACCACCACCAGGTCAGGAACACCAGCTACACCACCACCACCAAAGGTCAGGAACATAAGCTACACCACCACCACCACCAAGGTCAGGAAGCTACACCACCAAGGTCAGGAACATAGCTACACCACCACCACCACCAAGGTCAGGAACATAAAGCTACACCACCACCACCACCAAGGTCAGGAACATAAAGCTACACCACCACCACCACCACCAAGGTCAGGAACATAAAGCTACACCACCACCACCACCACCAAGGTCAGGAACATAAAGCTACACCACCACCACCACCACCAAGGTCAGGAACATAAAGCTACACCACCACCACCACCACCAAGGTCAGGAACATAAAGCTACACCACCACCACCACCACCAAGGTCAGGAACATAAAGCTACACCACCACCACCACCACCACCAGGTCAGGAACATAAGCTACACCACCACACCACCACAAGGTCAGGAACATAAAGCTACACACACACCACCACCAAGGTCAGGAACATAAAGCTACACCACCACCACCACCAGGTCAGGAACATAAAGCTACACCACCACCACCACCAAGGTCAGGAACAAAAGCTACACACCACCACACCACCAAGGTCAGGAACATAAGCTACACCACCACCACCACCACCAAGGTCAGGAACATAAAGCTACCACCACCACCACCACCACCAAGGTCAGGACAGCTACACCACCACCACCACCACCAAGGTCAGGAACATAAAGCTACCACCACCACCACCACCACCAGGTCAGGAACATAAAGCTACACCACCACCACCACCCAGGTCAGGAACATAAAGCTACACCACCACCACCACCACCACCACCACCACCACCACAGGTCAGGAACATAAAGCTACACCACCACCACCACCACCAAGGTCAGGAACATAAGCTACACCACCACCACCAAGGTCAGGAACATAAAGCTACACCACCACCACCACCACCAAGGTCAGGAACATAAAGCTACACCACCAAGGTCAGGAACATAAAGCTACACCACCACCACCACCACCAAGGTCAGGACATAAGCTACACCACCACCCACCCAAGGTCAGGAACATAAAGCTACACCACCACCACCACCACCAGGTTCAGGACATAAAGCTACACCACCACACCACCACCACCAAGGTCAGGAACATAAAGCTACCACCACCACCACCAAGGTCAGGAACATAAGCTACACCACCACCACCACCACCAAGGTCAGGAACATAAGCTACCACACCACCACCACCACCACCAAGGTCAGGAACATAAAGCTACACCACCACCACCACCACCAAGGTCAGGAACATAAAGCGCTACACCACCACCACCACCACCAAGGTCAGGAACATAAAGCTACACCACCACCACCACCACCAAGGTCAGGAACATAAGCCACACCACCACACCACCAGGTCAGGAACATAAAGCTACACCACCACCACCACCACCACCAGGGTCAGGAACATAAGCTACACCACCACCACCACCACCAAGGTCAGGAACATAAGCTACACCACCACCACCACACCAAGGTCAGGAACATAAAGCTACACCACCACCACCACCACCACCAAGGTCAGGAACATAAAGCTACACCACCACCACCACCACCAAGGTCAGGAACATAAAGCTACACCACCACCACCACCACCAAGGTCAGGAACATAAGCTACACCACCACCACCACCACCAAGGTCAGGAACATAAAGCTACACCACCACCACCACCACCACCACCACCACCACAAGGTCAGGAACATAAAGCTACACCACCACCACACCACAGGTCAGGAACATAAAGTACACCACCACCACACCACCACCAAGTTCAGAACATAAGCTACACCACCACCACCACCACCACCAGGTCAGGAACATAAAGCTACACCACCACCACCACCACAAGGTCAGAACATAAAGCTACACCACCACCACCACCACCACCAAGGTCAGGAACATAAAGCTACACCACCACCCACCACCACCAAGGTCAGGAACATAAAGCTACACCACCACCACCACCACCACCACCAGGTCAGGAACATAAAGCTACACCACCACCACCACCACCAAGGTCAGGAACATAAAGCCACACCACCACCACCACCACCAAGGTCAGGAACATAAAGCTACACCACCACCACCACCACAATGGGAACATAAAGCTACACCACCACCACCACCACCACACAGGTACATAAAGCTACACCACCACCACCACCACCACCAAGGTCAGGAACACATAGCTACACCACCAACCACCACCAAGGTCAGGAACATAAAGCTACACCACACCACCACCACCACCACCACCAAGGTCAGAACATAAAGCCACACCACCACCACCACCAAGGTCAGGACATAAAGCTACACCACCACCACACCACCACCAAGGTCAGGAACATAGCCACACCACCACCACCACCACCAAGGTCAGGAACATACTACACCACCACCACCACCACCAAGGTCAGGAACATAAGCCACCCACCACCACCACCACCAAGGTCAGGAACATAGCCACACCACCACCACCACCACCAAGGTCAGGAACATAAAGCTACACCACCACCACCACCACCACCACCAAGGTCAGGAACATAAGCTACACCACCACCACCACCACCACCAAGGTCAGGAACATAAAGCCACAACCACCACCACCAAGTCAGGACATAGCACACCACCACCACCACCACCACACAGGACACAGCCACACCACCACCACCACCACCAAGGTCAGGAACATAAAGCTACACCACCACCACCACCATCAGGAACATGACACACCACCACCAAGGTCAGGAACATAAAGCCACACCACCACCACACCACCAGGTCAGGAACATAGCCACACCACCACCACCACCACCAGGTCAG
The DNA here is from genome assembly GCF_018991925.1 of Homarus americanus. Lineage (NCBI taxonomy): Eukaryota > Metazoa > Arthropoda > Malacostraca > Decapoda > Nephropidae > Homarus > Homarus americanus. Next base: position 125,244 of record NW_024730010.1, on the reverse strand, counting down.
GAACATAGCCACACCACCACCACCACCACCAAGGTCGGAACATAAAGCTACACCACCACCACCACCAAGGTCAGGAACATAAAGCTACACCACCACCACCACCACCAAGGTCAGGAACATAAAGCCACACCACCACCACACCAAGGTCAGGAAACATAAAGCCACACCACCACCACCACCACCACCAAGGTCAGGAACACATAAAGCTACACCACCACCACCACCCCACCACCAAGGTCAGGAACATAAAGCCACACACCACCACCACCACCACCAAGGTCAGGAACATAGCTACACCACCACCACCACCACCACCACCAAGGTCAGGAACATAAAGCCACACCACCACCACCACCACCACCAAGGTCAGGAACATAAAGCTACACCACCACCACCACCACCACCACCAAGGTCAGGAACATAAAGCCACACCACCACCACCACCACCACCAAGGTCAGGAACATAGCTACACCACCACCACCACCACCACAGTCAGAACATAGCTACACCACCACCACCACCACACCAAGGTCAGGAACATAAAGCTACACCACCACCACCACCACCACCAAGGTCAGGAACATAGCCACAACCACCACCACCAAGGTCAGGAACAGCCACACCACCACCACCCACCACCAGGCGTCAGGAACATAAAGCCACACTACCACCACCACCACCACACCAAGGTCAGGAACATAGCCACACACCACCACCACCACGGAGGAACATAGCCCACCACACCACCACAACAGGAACATAGCTACACACCACCACCACCACCCACAACAGGTACATAAAGCCACACCACCACCACCAAGGTCAGGAACATAAAGCCACACCACCACCACCACCACCAGGTCAGGAACATAGCTACACCACCACACCACCACCACCAAGGTCAGGAACATAAAGCTACACCACCACCACCACCACCAAGGTCAGGAACATAAAGCTACACCACCACCACCACACCAAGGTCAGGAACATAAAGCCACACCACCACCACCACCACCACCAAGGTCAGGAACATAAAGCCACACCTCACCACCACCACCCACCAAGGTCAGGAACATAAGCCACACCACCACCACACCACCACCAAGGTCAGGAACATAAAGCTACACCACCACCACACCACCACCAAGGTCAGGAACATAAAGCCACACCACCACCACCACCACCACAAGTCAGGAACAGTCACACCACCACCACCACCACCCACCACCAAGGTCAGGACACAGACACCACCACCACCACCAAGGTCAGGAACATAAAGCCTCCACCACCACCCACCACACCACCACCAAGGTCAGGAACATAGCTACAACCACCACCACCACCACCACCAAGGTCAGGAACATAAAGCCACCACCACCACACCACCACAAGCACACCACCACCACCACCACCAAGGTCAGGAACAGCCACACCAACCACCCCACCACCACCACACAGGAACATAGCCACACCACCACCACCACCACGGTCAGGAACATAAAGCTACACCACCACCACCACCACCAAGGTCAGGAACATAAGCCACACACCCACCACCACCACCACCAAGGTCAGGAACAAAAGCTACACCACCACCACCACCACCAAGGTCAGGAACATAAAGCCACACTACCACCACACCACCACCACCACCAAGGTCAGGAACATAAAGCCACACCACCACCACCACCACCACCAAGGTCAGGAACATGCCACCACCACACCACCACCACCACCAAGGTCAGGAACAAAGCTACACCACCACCACCACCACCACCACCACCACCACCACCACCAAGGTCAGGAACATAAAGCCACACCACCACCACACCACCACCAAGGTCAGGAACATAAAGCCACACCAACCACCACCACCACCACCAGTCAGGAACATAGCTCACACCACCACCACCCCACCACCACCAAGGTCAGGAACATAAAGCCACACACCACCACCACCACCACCACAGGTCAGGAACATAAAGCCACACCACCACCACCACCACCAAGGTCAGGTACATAAAGCCACACCACCACCACCACCACCACCAAGGTCAGGAACATAGCCACACCACCACCACCACCACCACCACCAAGGTCAGGTACATAAAGCTTAACTACCAAGCTGTGTACGAGAGACTGCTGTTAAAGAGACCATTGTTTATATTATCACCCAACCCAACGGCACACCACCTAACATATCATCACCTGCTGCTGCGACTCTCACGACAGACTAAGTTACTTCACTTCTCTTGTTGTTGAGAATTTAGTTATTATTGATATTATCCACGCCACCGATGGAAGACCGTTGATGATAAGTCTGCCTGTCTGTCTGTCTGTCTGTCTGTCTGTATGTATGTATGTATGTGTATGTATGTATGTGTATGTATATGTATGTATGTATGTATGTATGTCTTTATAACCGTCCGTCTGTCTGTCTGTCTACCACAGTCTACTCCCAGGGTGCGGTTCGAGTAATAAATACTTTACTGTATATTTAGAGTGGGACAGAACCGGGGATGTGGGACAGGGGCCTGGTGTGTGGGACGGGGACCTGGTGTGTGGACGGGGGGCTTGGTGTGTGGGACGGGGGCCTGGTGTGTGGGACAGGGACCTTGTGTGTGGGACGGGGACCTGGTGTGTGGGACAGACCTGGTGTGTGGGACAGGGACTGTGTGGGACAGGACCTGTGTGTGTGGGACGGGACCTTGTGTGTGTGGACGGGGACCTGGTGTGTGGGACAGGGCTGTGTGTGGGACGGGGACCTGGTGTGTGGGACGGGGACCTGGGGGACCGGGACCTGGTGTGTGGGACGGGACCTGGTGTGGGGACAGGGCCTGGTGTGTGGGACGGGGACCTGGTGTGTGGACGGACCTGGTGTGGACAGGTGAGGTGAGACCCTGGGGCCGCGGGGCGGAGGGCGGAGAGTCACCCGTGGAGTCTCTCTGTGTAGAGGAGACAGTGGTGTTAGCAGCCCGTACTACCTGAAGGTGTTGGTGGTGTGGTAGTGACTGTTGACAGGTGTGGTAGTGACTGTTGACAGGTGTGGTAGTGAGGAAGGAGCAACACAAGGATCTGTTGACCTGAGTCTTGTGTCTAATGAACGAAACAAAGCAACACAAATAACAAATAACATCAGACAACAACAACAACAAATAACATCAGACAACAACAATAACAAAAACTATGATAATAATAATAAGACTAATACAAGATATCCCTTTAAGAATTTATAGTATGTGATGTTGAAAAGCCAGGGGGCGGTGGAAGGTAAGTGGGCGGGAGTGGGTGTAGCCAGGATGCAGGTAGTGGGCGGGACTAGGCAGGATCAGCACAGCATCATTACCACAAGACCACTGGTGTTACGCATCTCCATACTGCCCTCCCCCGCCCCTCCCCTCTCTCCCCCACCCCTTCGTGCCTCTACCCCAACCTTCCCCAAACCCTCTCCGCTCCTCCCCAACCTTCGCCTACCCCCTCTCGCCCCTTTAGTATAGACCATCTGAACACAGTGTCTTGGGAACTACTTGATGTACAGTATTTGTGGGTGGTGAAGGTGGGTGACATGTGGACCAACTTGGTGTACAGAACATAAGAACATAAAAAATGGAGGAAATTACAGCTGGCCTATTGGCCCATACTGGGCAGTCCCGTTTACACCCAACCCCTATCGCTCATATATCCGTCCAACCTATGTTTGAAGCTATCCAGCGTGTTCGAGTTAATGATGATGTTTGGTAACTTGTTCCACTCATCCACTACTCTATTTCCAAACCAGTGTTTACCTATCTCGAGCCTAAATCTAAATATGTTTAAATTAAACCATTCATACAAGTTCGCTCCTGGCTGGATAGTTTGACTACCTTTGTTATAATTATCACCTTTGTTTAGCCCTGACTTCCATTATACACCTCTATCATATCGCCCCTCACTCTACGTCTCTCGAGGAGGTGCAAATTAAAATGCTTGAACCTGTCTCTGTACTCAAGGTTCCTAATGCCTGGGATTACTCTTGGTTTCTCCTCTGAATTCTTTCTAGGGATTCTATACCCATTCTGTAGTACGGTGACCAGAACTAAACTGTATAATCCAAGTGAGGTCTCACAAGTGCAAGATACAGTTTTAGGATAACCTCGCTAGTCTTGTAACTAACACTCCTTTGTATGAACCCAAGTACAGTACTTTATTAGTCTTGTTTCGAGCAAATACACACTGTTGTCTTGGTTTAAGATTTCTACTTATCATTACTCCTAAATCTTTCTCACAGTCGGATTTCTCTATAACAACGTTGTTCATCTCATATCTGGTTTCTCTGTGTGTATCTCTTGGACACGGTAACTTTACATTAGTCCACATTAAATTTCATGTTATATTCCAGGTCACGCAAAATTTTTTTTTAGATCTTCCTGTAGTTTGCGGAGTCCTCGTCAGATTTAATTACACGCCTTATTTTAGTAGTGTTAGCAAAATTGCTCTTTTGTCTATATTTATTTTGTTTATGTATATAATAATTAGCAATGGTCCAAGTACTGTGCTCTTGCGTACTTCATTATTGACGTCACCAGAATCGGATTTACGCTGCCATTAATGCTTACTCGCTGTTTCCTGTCCTGTAATCAAGCCCTAATTCAGTTTAGAATATCTCCTCCAATTCCATGAGCCTCCACTTTACGTATTAGTCTTTCGTGGGGGACTCTGTCAAGATCTTTGCTAAAGTCAAGGTAAACCACATCATAATCATGTCCGTCATCCACTGATTCTAAAACAGTTAAAAGAAATGATAATAGATTTGTCGGACATGAAAGCCCACTTGTGAAGCCATGCTGAGAATCATTGATCAACTTGTGTTTCTCGAGGTGATTTTTAATTGTGTCAAATTATTGCTTCCAATAATTTGTCTACAATGGATGTTTAACAGATTGGACGGTAGTTAGAGGATAGTGTCAATCGTTCTTGAAAATCGGTATCGTATTCTGTATCCTCCAGGATTCTGGTTCTACACCAGTTTTTAGTGACATATTAAACATGTTTGCTAAGGGCATACAAAGTTCTTCTTTACCTTCCTTTAATACTGTGGCAAATATCTCGTCGGGACCTGGTGACTTATTAGGCTTTATCTGGTCTATTTGCTTACTAACATCGTTACTAGTCACTACTATCTCGCTTAATTTATTTTCTTCACTATCTCTGTTTATAGTCGGTGCCTCGGGTATCATGTTTAAATTTTCGGTTGTGAAACTGGTTTAAAAATATCTGTTCAGATTATTGCTCATTTCTCCGTCGTTATCAGTTCGCTCGCCGGTAACTGACTGTATTGGTCCAATTTTTTCTCGTGTTTTAGTTTGATACATTTGGAAGAATCCCTTTGGGGTTGACTTCGCCTCCCTTGGTACTTTCACCTCATTAATCCTCTTTGCCTTTCTTATCTCTGTCTTAACCCTAATGGCCAATACCTTATAATAATTTCGGAAGTAAATTTCACCACATTTTAGTCTCCTACTTATCGCATTTCTTTGTCCAGTAATATTCTTTAAATAATTCTTTATCCTTTTGGGGGTCATTATTATTTAATCGGAGTTTTCTGTTTGGTATATTCTGCTATTGTGCATTAAGGCCCGAATTCGGGATGGTGGTTTGAGCCTGAATTTAATAATAATAATAGTAATAATAATAATTAACGGTTTATTAGAGCTTGTAGCCAGAAGGCTGAAAATATACAGTTACATATTTGGGAATGGGTTTTGAATTACAAATAATATACACAAGTTACATAAGTGACAATAAATAAGACATATAATAACTAGATGGGGAAAGCTCAACCAGTTCATTTCAACATAGTGACAGTGCAGGAGTAGTGTTTACTGGGAGTGAATACACTGGTTTATTATATTGATAATTTTTACAATGGTTGGGACTGGGCTGTCTTATAGCACTGCCTGTATCATGGGCTGGATGCGGTTGTGGTGTCGAACAGCAATTCTCGCACTAGGGATCTCAGGTGGTAGTAGGAGCCGGTGTCGAGGATAGTGTAGAAGCTTCTACCAAATTTGCAGATGAGGTCGTGGTAGATGGTCAGTGAGAGTCGAAAGGGTCAGTGTGTTGAGCGCTGATATGTGGAGTAGGAAGGGAAAGAATAATCTTGCATGTCCCTCTTTTTGCACTTTTTTCTAGGCCATTCAGTGGCATTTAGAGGAAGACCAGGTGGGGAGGCATAGGTGAGCTTGGGAAGTATGAATGTTGTGTAAACACTGAGGGAGCTCGGGCAGGAACCTGAGGGAACTTGAGTCGGCAGGAGGTGGAGACGGAATCGGAGGATTTGACCACTTCACTGACGTGTGGTTTCCAATTTATTTGTTTGGTGGTGACGCCGAGGAGCCGTGAATCTACAACCTGGAGTGTGTTCGGACCCAGAGTAATGGAAGGAGGTGGGACAAATGTCGGAGGAGAGGTTGATGTGCATAACCATGGTCTTGGTATGGTTGATGGTGACATGGTTGTTGGTGGCCCAGTTTTGGAGACTGTCTAATAACCGAAGGGCGGGTATATAGTTGGGGACAGAATTGTTGACGCTGATCCTAATGGTGAGTCGTCGACATATTTCCAAAGTATAGGTGGAATCGGATTTCTCGATCCGGAGATTTTAAGTATTACCCATATTCAGAACATCGGCTTGAACCCCGGATTGGTTAATCTGTTATATTTTCTTCAATTAAGAGCAATGATTCGAACACTGAAATTCCAGCCAATCACATTTCATTTACAATACGATAGCCGATCACAATCAAAAGTAATGTTTACAAGTATGGGCAACTATGACTCGATGAGATTTTACGGAGGAGAATCTCACCTTGCACAACATAAGTTACATTTCTTACTATAATTACAATCAAATTATGGTCAAATTATAATGATTTATTGTACTGCGTTACAATGTGGCTGTGTTGTTATATGATGATAAAGAAATTCACAGAGGAAACAATTACATACAAATTGTAGATATAATCCGGGACAGGTGTCAATATTCATAACCAAAGCAAGATGAATCAATTCATGGATAGTAACCTGGCTAGGCTCGGTTAGGTTAGGTGTCTTTTCTGATCTTTTAACTCCACATTTTCCCTGATTAGTAATGTTAAGAAAAGACTTTCCTTTATTAATACATTAAAATCAAACTGCACTTAGCACTGATTCAATTATATTGAAAATACATCAAAATAGATTTCCTAAAAAAAAAAAAGTCAGCGTTCTTTTCATTTATCTGTTTGATCTTCATGGTCCCTAAACACGAAAGGTTTGTAACACATTACCATAACTCATTGAGTAACCAGAATCTTTTACCTGGAAATTATTTGTTGCAAAGAATCTTGAAGCAATCATCAGCTGATGAATGGGAGGTAGAGGTGAATCATCGACTAGAGTCTGTCAAGTAGATGTCCATATCACGGAAACTATCGAGGAATATCTCCCTTGCTGAACCTATATCGTTGTCTGAATTCTGTTTATCCACCATCATCTTCTCTCTCTACAAAATTTCCAATTTGCTGAAAACCGCGCTCTGTTAAAATTCATGTTGACTTGTTATCTTGATTGATGGATTGACCACTAAACCTGCCTCCAGGCTGGATTAATTGAAGATCAACAAATCTGATCTCAAACCAGGTTTGAATCTTTGTGTTGGCTCAAGCCAGCGTTCTGAATTAATAATCTTCAACCTTCGCTCGATCCTTGGTTTAAACCAGCATGCGGTTTCAAACCACCCTTCTGAATTCGGGCCTAAGTAACTCACTATTTAAATTGTTTTGGTACTCCTAGACCTCGGATCTCATGATCAGGTCATCCTCAACCGTCATATTTTGTGAGGTTGGTCAGGTCACCAGGTAAAGTGAGGTCGGCCTGTGTGGCACATTGTGAGAGGTCATGTAATTCACCCCCAAACGTAATGCCCCTACTCTCAGCTACCTTACCAACCTATCAAAGTTTACCCTTTTGAAATCTGGGACTTTAATGGAATTTTCCTTGTGACTGACATTAAGTTCTACTTTGAATCTTACTTCTTTGTGGTCGCTGTTAGCTAGTTTGTTCCCTACCTCGACATTACTAATGAGGCTTTTTTCTGTTTACAGAACTAAATTAATTCAATTCAATTCAATTTCAATATTTATTCCTTGATAGACGAAGCGGGATCCTAGAGCTGTCACGGAACTAAATCTAGTATATTCTGGGTTCATTATATGTTGAAGAACAGTGCTGAACTGTTTCACGAAAATCCTCTGATTCTGAGCTACCCGTAAGGTCGGTCCATTCTATTTGACTTAAGTAAAGTCGCCTACTATACAGACTTTGGTTAAGCCTGGATGCCCTCCGTATTTCATCCTAAATAAGTTGCTTATTAACCCTATGTAGATTAGTAGTCATATATTACTCCTATGATTAATTTTTTCCGCCATTGGATAATTCTATCCAAATTGTTTCTGCCTTCGGTTCAGTTTTTATTTCCTTATTGAATTCGCACTTCAGATTATCCCTGACATAGATTGACTACCCTGCCTCCTTTCCTAATCTGCCTATCGGTATGGAATAATTTGTAACCTGTAACTTGGTATTCGGCAGGTAACTCACGTGAGTCTAAGTGTATTCATGTTTCGGTGGATGGTGTTATATTAATTTTTCGGTATATACTAACGCCCTGATTTCATCCATTTTAGTTCTCATACTTCTACTGTTTGCATAGTATGGTTAGTTAGTCGTGATCTATCCTCTCACTGCATTTTAGGTTTTAACTCCCTGTCTAATTTAGATTTGTCATCGTTTTTAGTTTACCTGTGGCCACTGCAGTCTCCTCTATCCCTGTGCTCACCTGTTCCCCTAGCCGTTTAAAGATGTCGACATCTTTTGAACTGCCCTCTCGAGAGAGCCAGCCAGGGTTGCCACCCCATCCCTAGACAGATACACCCCCATCCCTAGCATAGAGGTCTCTTCTGCCGTAAAAGTTGTCCCAGTTGTCAATGAATGGAACTGATATTTACTTGCAATATCTGTCAAGACAGTCGTTGACACCAACTGCCCTTGACAACCATTCATTGCCAATTCTCCTTCTAGGCAGGACACAACATATGATAGAGATCTCTCCTTCCTCCCTAACCTAACCTGACTGAACACAAGAACAGGTGAGCCATTAATGAGCCTCACCTGTATCTATGGTCACCACCGAACACTTAGATAATGTACTCAGTGATCGTGTGACTTGTCTGAGGAGGTCAGTCTGCCTATAACTGTTAGACTGGTTACTTTCACAGTCTGTTTCAGGCAGACGGATATAAGAGTAATGTTATATGAGAGAGAGAGAGAGAGAGAGAGAGAGAGAGAGAGAGAGAGAGAAAGAGAAAGAGAGAGAGAGAGAGAGAGAGAGAGAGAGAGAGAGAGAGTTTACATTGAACTGAGGCGAAGGTTTCCTGGTGTGTGTGTTGACAGTGTCCTGTTGGTGGGTCACACACACAAACACTGATATAACCAGAGAGAAAAAGGAGAGAAGGGAGGGAAAAAGATACAAGAACAAGGATAATGAAGGACATACGAGGATGGAAGCAAGGACACAAACAGGTTAGGTGTGGGGGCAGCGTAGTGGTGAGAGTCAAGTGGTGGTGAGGGGCTGTGTGGTGGGAGCCATGTTGTGGTGGAGGGCTGTGGTGGTGAGGGTCAAGTGGTGGTGGAGGGCTATGGTGGTGAGGGTCGTGTGGTGGTGAGGGTCGTGTGGTGGTGAGGCTCGTATGGTGGTGAGGGGGGCTGTGGTGGTGGAGGGTCGTGTGGTGGTGAGGGCTCAGTGGTGGTGAGGGCCGTGGGTGGTGAGGGCCGTGTGGTGGTGAGGGCCGTGGTGGTGAGGCCGTGGTGGTGAGGGCAGGGTAGTGGTGAGGGCTATGTGGTGGTGGTGAGGGGCTGTGTGGTGGTGAGGGCTGTTGTTGGTGAGGGCAGGTAGTGGTGAGGGCCATGGTGGTGGGGTCGTGGTGGTGAGAGTCAAGGGTGTGAGGGGCTGTGGTGAGGTCATGTGGTGGTGAGGGCGTGTGGTGGTGAGGCCGTGTGGTGGTGAGGGTCATGGTGGTGAGGGTCATATGGTGGTGAGGGTCGTGTGGTGGTGAGGGCAGCGTAGTGGTGAGGGCCATGGGTGGTGAGGGCCGTGTGGTGGTAGGGCTGTTGTTGGTGAGGGCAGCGTAGTGGTGAGGGCCATGTGGTGGTGGGGGTCGTGGTGGTGAGAGTCAAGGGTGGTGAGGGGCTGTGTGGTGGTGAGGGCCGGTGGTGAGGGCTGGTGGTGGTGAGGCTGTGGTGGTGGGGGTGTTGTGGTGAGGCTGTGGTGGTGAGGGGCCATGTGGTGGTGGGAGGGCCGTGGTGGTGAGGGAAGCGTAGTGGTGAGGGCATGCTATGGTGGTGAGGGCCGTGGTGGTGAGTGCAGCGTAGGGGTGAGGGCCATATGGTGGTGAGGGCCGTGGTGGTGAGGCTGTGTGGTGGTGAGAGGCAGGTGGTGGTGAGTCAAGTGGTGGTGAGGGCTGTGTGGTGGTGAGGGTCGTGTGGTGGTGGAGGCCGTGTGGTGATGAGGGTCGTGGTGGTGAGGCCGTGTGGTGGTGAGGGTCGTGTGGTGGTGAGGGGCCGTGGTGGTGAGGGCTGTGTGGTGGTGAGGGCTGTGTGGGTGGTGAGGGTCGTGATGAGAGGGCTGTGTGGTGGTGAGGGCCGTGTGGTAAGGGCTATCTGGTGAGGGCCGTGTGGTGGTAAGGGCTGTGTGATGAGGGCCGTGGGGTGGTGGAGGGCCGTGGTGGTGGGATGGCCGTGTGGTGGTGAGGGCCGTGTGATGGTGAGGGCCGTGTGATGAGCGCCATGTGGTGGTGAGGGCCGTGTGATGAGGGCCGTGTGGTGGTGATGGCCGTGTGATGGTGAGGGCTGTGGTGGTGAGGGCCGTGATGAGGGCCGTGTGGTGGTGATGGCCGTGTGATGAGGGCTGTGGTGGTGAGGGCCGTGATGAGGGCCGTGGTGGTGAGGCCTATGTGGTGGGAGGCCGTGGTGGTGAGGGCCGTGTGATGAGGGCTGTGGTGACGAGGGCCGTGGTGGTGAGGGCCATGTGGTGGTAAGGGCCGTGTGATGAGGGCCGTGTGTTGGTATGGGCTGTGTGGTGGTGAAGGCAGTGTGTACCTTACAGGAAGGGTTACTTGACGTTGGCCCTTGATCAGCACACAACACAGGGGACCCTTTCACTCTTTTTAATGGTGAGTGGTTGTGTAGTGTTGGTGTAGTACTGAGTGTTTGTGTCCTGGTGGAGAGAGGGAGAAAGGGTGAGGGAGAGAGAGAGAGGGAAGGAGGGAGAGTCACTGGACCCTCCTCCGTCGCACACTTCTTCCTGTCGGCGCCAATCAGGGTGTGGGGCGGAAGCGGCCGACCTGTGCCACAATCGATACCTATTGTGTGTTTAATTACTGTTGTGTTTACCTGCGACCAGACCCTGCCAGCCTCACCTGTATCCTGCCCTCTACATACATACGTTCATAAATACATACATACATACATATACATACATACTGTATATATATATATATATATATATATATATATATATATATATATATATATATATATATAATATATATATATATATATATATATATATATATATATATATATATATATATATTGTGTACATACATACATTGTGAACATAAGCATTTCGTACATACATACATACATGCATACATACATACATATACAAAGATGAAAACAGGCTGCTTTTGGTGGAGGGGGGGAGAGGTGAGGGACGGAAGGAAGGAGAGGTGAAGGAGGCAGTCAGAGGTTAAGGAAGGAGGTGAAGGAGGCAGTCAGAGGTTAAGGAAGGAGAGGTGGAGGGAAGGCCGGCTACAACACTCAACAACATACATCAACCAACCTTCCTGAAATACCTATTTTACCCTCCCCTCCCCCTCCCCCACAACCTCTACCTTCCTCACTAGAATTAGAATTTGCTCCCTGCGAGGGTGCTAGTTTATTGGGCACCCTTGTATCCTGTGCAAGGTGAAGCCCAAAAGCGTTTACAGCGCCCATCTGGGAAGCATGCGTAGTTCATGCTTGCCTCCATGACTCGTGCATTAAGGGCGTAAAAACCTGAAGGGTCATGGGTTTTGTCAGCAAGTTACATAAAGATTTAGATTTAGATTGCCCACGAGGGGGCTAGAAACCTTCCTCACTGGTGACGGATCAAGGTCAGAGGTCACGGACAGAGGTCATCTCAAACACCTTCAGGATAATGGTCGCTGTGGCACTCCTTCACGTCTAGTTACATCACCTTCTCTCTCATTGTGTGTAGTCAGGATGTTGCTACTGATCCAGGTGTGTTGCATATCTTACCTGTGTTATAAGAAGTGGGTCTTGTCTCCACCGTGTACACAGGAGTGGGTCTTGTCTCCACCGTGTACACAGGAGTGGGTCTTGTCTCCACCGTGTACACAGGAGTGGGTCTTGTCTCCACCGTGTACACAGGAGTGGGTCTTGTCTCCACCGTGTACACAGGAGTGGGTCTTGTCTCCACCGCACAGGAGTGGGCTTGTCTCCACCGTGCACACGGAGTGGGGTCTTGTCTCCACCGTGTACACAGGAGTGGTCTTGTCTCCACCGTGTACACATGAGTGGGTCTTGTCTCCACCGTGTACACGGGAGTGGGTCTTGTCTCATCGTGTACACAGAGTGGGTTTTGTCTTCATCGTGTACACATGAGTGGCTTGTCTCCACCGTGTACACAGAAGTGGTCTTGTTCATCGTGTACACAGGAGTGGTCTTGTCTCCACCGTGTACACAGGAGCGGGTCATGTCTCACCGTGTACACAGGTTTGGATTTTGTCTCACCGTGTACACATGAGTGGGTCTTGTCTCCACTGTGCACAGGAGTGGGTCTTGTCTCCACCGTACACATGAGTGGGTTTTGTCTCCACCGTGCACACAGGAGTGGGTCTTGTCTCATCGTGTACACAGGAGTGGGTCTTGTCTTCACTGTACATTTGTGCTTTGGGGAGCGAGCAGTTAATGTGGTAATTGTCTGCCCCGTTATTAGTGGTCAGGTCTTCGTTATTAGTGGTCGGCGGCCGGGTCTCGTTATTAGTGGTCGGCGGCCGAGTCTCGTTAATAGCACCAGGTCTCGTTATTAGTTTCCAGGTCTCGTTATTAGTGGCCGGTCTCGTTATGAGTGGCCGGGTCTCGTATAGTGTCAGGTCTGTTATTAGTGCCCGGGTCTCGTTATTAGTGGCCAGGTCTCGTTATTAGTGGCCGGCGGCCGGGTCTCGTTATTAGTGGCCGGCGGCCGGGTCTCGTTATTAGTGGCCGGCGGCCGGGTCTCGTTATTAGTGGACGGCGGCCGGTCTCGTTATTAGTGACAGGGTCTCGTTATTAGTGGCCAGGTCTCGTTATTAGTGGCCGGGTCTCGTTATTAGTTACCAGGTCTCGTTATTAGTGGCCGGCGGCGGGTATCGTTATTAGTGACCGGGCTCGTTATTAGTGGCCGGGTCTCGTTATTAGTGGCCGGTCTCGTTATTAGTGACCAGGTCTCGTTATTAGTGGCCGGGTCTCGTTATCAGTGGCCGGCGCACGGGTCTCGTTATTAGTGGCCAGGTCTCGTTATTAGTGACCGGGTCTCGTTATTAGTGGCCGGGTCTCGTTATTAGTGGCCGGGTCTCGTTATCAGTGGCCGGCGGCCGGGTCTCGTCATTAGTGGCCAGGTCTCGTTATTAGTGACCGGGTCTCGTTATTAGTGGCCGGGGTCCGTTATCAGTGGCCGGCGGCCGGTCTCGTTATTAGTGGTCAGGTCTCGTTATTAGTGGCCGGGTCTCGTTATTAGTGGCCGGGTCTCATTATTAGTGGCCAGGTCTCGTTATTAGTGGCCAGGTCTCGTTATTAGTGGCAGGGTCCGTTATTAGTGGCCGGCGGCCGGGTCTCGCTATTAGTGGTCGGGTCTCGCTATTAGTGGCCGGCTCTGTTATAGTGGCCGGGTCTCGATATTAGTGGCCAGGTCTCGTTATTAGTGGCCAGGTCTCTGTTAGCGGCAAGGAGTCGGTTCTGTTATTAGTGATGGCAGAGAACCAACCCCCAGTGGTGGTCAGAGAAGCAGCCCCAGTGGTGGTAGAGAAGCAGCCCCAGTGGTGGCAGACCCCAGTGTGGCAGAGAAGCAGCCCCAGTGGTGGTAGAGAAACAGCCCCAGTGGTGTAGAGAACCAGCCCCCAGTGGTGGCAGAGAAACAGCCCCAGTGGTGGTAGAGAAACAGCCCCAGTGGTGGCAGAGAAGCAGCCCCAGTGGTGGCAGGAGACAGCCCCAGTGGTGGTAGAGAACAGCCCCAGTGGTGGCAGAGAAGCAGCCCCAGTGGTGGCAGAGAAGCAGCCCCCAGGCAGAGAACGGCCCCCAGTGATGGCAGTCATCACCATTAGCTAATGACAGCCTCTGCCAACACACGATTTGTACCAGTTGAGTGTAGAGGTCGATAAGTATATTACATGGTCACTCTCCACCACCCACCTGCCCGCGGGTACTGGGTTGGGGGAGCGGTGGTGGAGGGCCGGTGGAGGAGGTTGGAGGTAGTGTGTGGTGGTGGGAGGTAGGTGGTGGTGAAGGAAGGGCGTTGGGAGTTGTGTGGTGGTGGAGGGGTGGTGGAGGTAGGGTGTTGGACGTGTGTGTGGTGGTGTAGGAGGTTGTTGGAGGTAGTGTGGTGGTGTAGGAGGGGTGTTGGAGGTAGTGTGGTGGTGGAGGAGGGTGTTGGAGGTAGTGTGGTGGTGGAGGAGGGTGTTGGAGGTAGTGTGGTGGTGGAGGAGGGTGTTGGACGTAGTGTGGTGGTGGAGGAGGGTTGGAGGTAGTGTGGTGGTGGAGGAGGGTGTTGGAGGTAGTGTGGTGGTGGAGGAGGGGTGTTGGAGGTAGTGTGGTGGTGGGAGGAGGGTGTGGACGTGTGTGGTGGTGGAGGAGGGTTGGAGGTAGGGTGGTGGGAGGAGGGTGTTGATAGGTGTGGTGGTGGAGGAGGGGTGTTGGACGTAGTGTGGTGGTGGAGGAGGGTGTTGGAGGTGTGGTGGTGGGAGGAGGGGTGTTGGACGGTGTGGTGGTGGAGGAGGGGTGTTGGAGGTGTGTGGGTGGTGGAGGAGGGTGTTGGAGGTGGTGGTGGAGGAGGGGTGTTGAGGTAGTGTGGTGGTGGAGGAGGGTGGGAGGTAGTGGTGGTGGAGGAGGTGTTGGAGGTAGTGGGTGGGGGGAGGGTGGGGTGTGGTGGTGGAGGAGGGGTGGGAGGTAGTGTGGTGGTGGAGGAGGGGTGTTGGACGTAGTGGTGGTGGAGGAGGGTGTTGGACGTAGTGTGGTGGTGGAGGAGGGTGTTGGAGGTAGTGGTGGTGGAGGAGGGTGTTGGAGGTAGTGTGGTGGTGGAGGAGGGTGTTGACGGAGGTGGTGGTGGAGGAGGGTGTTGACGTAGTGTGGTGGTGGAGGAGGGTGTTGGAGATAATATATACCATGAAAAGTATAATAAGTTGTGTAATATTATTTTCCACCCTAGACATAACATACTACCGTTTCCTTTACCTGTATGAGCATAATAAAACGAGCTCACATCAACCACCATTTATGCTAATTATATGGACGCTGTATTGATTTCACCTTCAGAGGCCACACATAACACACCTCTGGGGCTCAACACGGGAGAGGAATCAAGTGACTAATTGCCAATTGAAACCCAGGTAGCGCAGGTAATATACGCATTAGTGGACCCCTGATGACGTGAGTCGGGTGATGAGGAAGCTTTACCTGTCGTCGGTGAGGTGATGTACCAGATAACTAGGTCACCAGACACTACACACTCATTATTGGTGCTGACTATGTGAGGGCCCGGTAGTGATTGTGTGAGGCCCGTAGTGACTGTGTAAGGGCCCGGTAGTGACTGTGTAAGGGCCCGGTAGTGAGGCACACTGTGTGAGGGCCCAGTAGTGAGACACACTGTGTGAGGGTCCAGTGAGGCCACACTCTGTGAGGGCCCAGTAGCGAGCCACACTGTGTGAGGGCCCAGTAGTGAGGCACACTGTAAGGGGCCTAGTAGTGAGGCACACTGTGTGAGGGCCCGGTAGTGAGGCACAGTGTGTGAGGGCCCGGTAGTGAGGCACATTGTGTGAGGTCCCGGTAGTGAGGCACAGTGTGTGAGGGCTTAGTTGTGAGGCACACTGTGTGAGGGGCCTGTAGTGAGGCACAGTGTGTGAGGGCCTAGTTGTGAGGCACACTGTGTGAGGACCCGGTAGTGAGGCACAGTGTGTGAGGGCCTAGTTGTGGGGCACACTGTGTGAGGGCCCGGTAGTGACTGTGTGAGGGCCTAGTTGTGAGGCACACTGTGTGAGGGGCCCGGTAGTGACTGTGTGAGGGCCTAGTTGTGAGGCACACACTGTGAGGGCCCGGTAGTGAGGCACACTGTGTGAGGCCCGGTAGTGACGCACGCCTAATTGATCAGTGTTATCACCCACACCTTGATAACGTGATAATAACACCCTCACCTCCCTCCTCCCCAGGAATATCTAATTGTTACAGCATCACCCCCTGTACCCACGACGGAGAGGTGAGGGAAGGGGTTAGGGAGGGGGCGGCAGGGGGGCGTGATTAGCAGATTGGTGGGGGAGGAGGACGAGGAAGGGCCGAAGCAGGTGACTGCACGAGAGTACTTCTCACTCCTCCCTCCCCTCTCACCCCCCACTCTCACCCCCCCCTAATCTCCATGCCCGGGGGTATATTCTGTTAATAGCTTTAGACTTAGTTAAGAGATAGTTGTCTACTGAGGCGGGTGGTCGTTAAAAGGAAGTAACAGCTGTAGGTCTTCATCACTAATTACAAGGTTTTCTCGTTACACTGTTGTTTATTGAACATTATACAGCACATTGCTGGTCTGTGTTGTGTCTCTTGTCCACTTGAGACGCCTTTCGAGTTATTAGTATTGTTGTTGCTGTTGTTGTTGTTGTTGTTAAGGTTCTCAGAACACAGTAAGTCAGGTGGGTGTTGTTGTAGGTGTTCTCTGTCATGTACTGTAGGTAGTTTAGGTGAAACTGTCAGGGTTGGTAGTCGTTGAGGTTGGGTTACCCCGCAGGTCCTTAGGGGCTGTGGTAGTGAGGCTGTGTGTGGAGATGACTGTATGTTCCAGGTGGCTGTCACATACAGGTCAGGTGGCTGTCATAAACAGGTCAGGTGGCTGTCACATACAGGTCAGGTGGCTGTCACATACAGGTCAGGTGGCTGTCATAAACAGGTCAGGTGGCTGTCATAAACAGGTCATGGCTGTCATATACAGGTCAGGTAGCTGTTATAAACAGGTCAGGTGGCTGTCATACAAATCAGGTGGCTGTCATAGAGGTCAGGTGGCTGTCATAGAGGTCAGGTGGCTGTCATAAACAGGTCAGGTGGCTGTCATATACAGGTCAGGTGGCTGTTATAAACAGGTCAGGTGGCTGTCATACAAATCAGGTGGCTGTCATAGAGGCCGGTGGCTGTCATATACAGGTCAGGTGGCTGTCATATACAGGTCAGGTGGCTGTCATATACAGGTCAGGTGGCTGTTATAAACAGGTCAGGTGGCTGTCATATACAGGTCAGGTGGCTGTCATATACAGGTCAGGTGGCTGTCATATACAGGTCAGTGGCTGGTGGGTGGTCAGTGGTCATACAGGTCAGGTGGCTGTCATAAACAGGTCAGGTGGCTGTCATAGAGGTCAGGTGGCTGTCATAAACAGGTCAGGTGGCTGTCATATACAGGTCAGGTGGCTGTTATAAACAGGTCAGGTGGCTGTCATACAAATCAGGTGGCTGTCATAGAGGTCAGGTGGCTGTCATACAGGTCAGGTGGCTGTCATATACAGGTCAGGTGGCTGTCATATACAGGTCAGGTGGCTGTCATATACAGGTCAGGTGGCTGTTATAAACAGGTCAGGTGGCTGTCATATACAGGTCAGGTGGCTGTCATATACAGGTCAGGTGGCGTATATAGGTGGTGGTCATACAGGTCAGGTGGCTGTCATACAGGTCAGGTGGCTGTTATAAACAGGTCAGGTGGCTGTCATACAGGTCAGGTGGCTGTCATAAACAGGTCAGGTGGCTGTCATAGAGGTCAGGTGGCTGTCATATCAGGTCAGGTGGCTGTCAATACAGAGTGGCTGTGTAAACAGGTCAGGTGGCTGTCATACAAATCAGGTGGCTGTCATACAAATCAGGTGGCTGTCATCAAATCAGGTGGCTGTATACAGGTCAGGTGGTGTCATGTACAGGTCAGGTGGCTGTCATATACAGGTCAGGTGGCTGTAATATATATAGGTCAGGTGGCTGTCACATACAGGTCAGGTGGCTGTCATATACAGGTCAGGTGGCTGTCATATACAGGTCAGGTGGCTGTCATATACAGGTCAGGTGGCTGTCATATCAAGTCAGGTGGCTGTCATATACAGGTCAGGTGGCTGTCATATACAGGTCAGATGGCTGTCACATATAGCAGGTGGCTGTCATATACAGGTCAGGTGGCTGTCATAAACAGGTCAGGTGGCAGTCATATACATGTCAGATGACTGTAAATGCAGGTCAGGTGGCTGTCATATACAGGTCAGGTGGCTGTCATAAACAGGTCAGGTGGCTGTCATAAACAGGTCAGGTGGCAGTCATATACAGGTCAGGTGGCTGTCATATACATGTCAGGTGGCTGTAATTACGGGTCAGGTGGCGGTTATATACAAGTCAGGTGGCTGTTATATACAAGTCAGGTGGCTGTCCATATACAGGTCAGGTGGCTGTCATATACAGGTCAGGTGGCTGTTATATACAAGTCAGGTGGCTGTCATATACAGGTCAGGTGGCTGTCATACAGGGTTGAGGTGGCTGTCATACAGGGTTGAGGTGGCTGTCATACAGGGTTGAGGTGGCTGTCACACAGGGTTGAGGTGGCTGTCATACAGGGTTGATGTGGCTGTCACAGGGTTGAGGTGGCTGTCATGCAGGGTTGAGTCGGTCATACAGGGTTGAGGTGGCTGGTCATACAGGGTTGAGGTGGCTGTCATGCAGGGTTGAGGTGGCTGTCATACAGGTTGAGGTGGCTGGTTACAGGGTGGGCTGAGGTGGCTGTCACAGGGTTGAGGTGGCTGTCATGCAGGGTTGAGGTGGCTGGCCATGCAGGGTTGAGGTGGCTGTCACACAGGGCTGAGGTGGCTGTCATACAGGGTTGAGGTGGCTGTCATGCAGGGTGTGAGGTGGCTGTCATACAGGGTTGAGGTGGCTGTCATGCAGGGTTGAGGTGTGGCTGTCATGCAGGGTTGAGGTGGCTGTCAAGGGCTGTGGCTGAGGTGGCTGTCAGTACAGGGTTGGGGTGGCTGTCATACAGGGTTGGAGGTGGCTGTCATGCAGGGCTGAGGTGGCTGTCATACAGGGTTGAGGTGGCTGTCATACAGGGTTGAGGTGGCTGTCATACAGGGTTGAGGTGGTGTCATGCAGGGCTGAGGTGGCTGTCATGCAGGGTTGAGGTGGCTGTCATGCAGGCTGAGGTGGCTGTCATACAGGGTTGAGGTGGCTGTCACAGGGTTGAGGTGGCTGTCATGCAGGGTTGAGGTGGCTGTCATACAGGGTTGAGGTGGCTGTCCACAGGGTTGAGGTGGCTGTCATGCAGGGCTGAGGTGGCTGTCATACAGGGCTGAGGTGGCTGTCATACAGGGTGAGGTGGCTGTCCACAGGGCTGAGGTGGCTGTCATACAGGGCTGAGGTGGCTGTCACAGGGTTGAGGGTGGCTGTCATACAGGGTTGAGGTGGCTGTCATACAGGGCTGAGGTGGCTGTCATCACAGGGCTGAGGTGGCTGGTCACAGGGTTGAGGTGGCTGGGTCATACAGGCTGAGGTGGCTGGCCGTGCAGGGTTGAGGTGGCTGTCATACAGGGTTGAGGTGGCTGTCATACAGGGCTGAGGTGCTGCTCAGGCTGAGGTGGCTGGTCATACAGGGTTGAGGTGGCTGTCACAGGGGTTGAGGTGGCTGGTCATACAGGGTTGAGGTGGCTGTCATGCAGGGGTTGAGGTGGCTGTCATACAGGGCTGAGGTGGCTGTCATACAGGGCTGAGGTGGCTGTCATGCGGGTTGAGGTGGCTGGGCATACAGGGTTGAGGTGGCTGTCATAAGGGTTGAGGTGGCTGTCATACAGGGTTGAGGTGGCTGTCATACAGGGTGGAGGTGGCTGTCATACAGGCTGGAGGTGGCTGTCATACAGGGTTGAGGTGGCTGTCATGCAGGGCTGGAGGTGGCTGGGTCATACAGGGTTGAGGTGGCTGTCATACAGGGCTGAGGTGGCTGGTCACACAGGGTTGAGGTGGCTGTCATACAGGGTTGAGGTGGCTGGGTCACAGGGTTGAGTGGCTCACAGGGTTGAGGTGGCTGTCATACAGGGTTGAGGTGGCTGGTCATACAGGGCTGAGGTGGCTGTCATGCAGGGTTGAGGTGGCTGTCATACAGGGTTGAGGTGGCTGGTCATACAGGGCTGAGGTGGCTACACAGGGCTGAGGTGGCTGTCATCACAGGGCTGAGGTGGTGGCGCATGCAGGGTTGAGGTGGCTGGTCATACAGGGTTGAGGTGGCTGTCATACAGGGTTGAGGTGGCTGTCATACAGGGTTGAGGTGGCTGTCATACAGGGTTGAGGTGGCTGTCATACAGGGTTGAGGTGGCTGGTCAGTACAGGGCTGAGGTGGCTGTCATACAGGGTTGAGGTGGCTGTCATGCAGGGTTGAGGTGGCTGTCATACAGGGCTGAGGTGGCTGTCATACAGGGTTGAGGTGGCTGTCACAGGGCTGAGGTGGCTGTCATACAGGGTTGAGGTGGCTGTCATACAGGGCTGAGGTGGCTGTCATGCAGGGTTGAGGTGGCTGTCATACAGGGTTGAGGTGGCTGTCATACAGGGTTGAGGTGGCTGTCATACAGGGCTGAGGTGGCTGTCATACAGGGTTGAGGTGGCTGTCATACAGGTTGAGGTGGCTGTCATACAGGGCTGAGGTGGCTGTCATGCAGGGTTGAGGTGGCTGTCATACACGGTTGAGTGGCTGTCATACACGGTTGAGGTGGCTGTCATGCAGGGTTGAGGTGGCTGTCATGCACAGGATTGAGGTGGCTGTCATACAGATTGAGGTGGTTGTCATACAGGGTTGAGGTGGTTGGTCATACAGGGTTGAGGTGGCTGTCATACAGGATTGAGGTGGTGTTATACAGGGTTATCACCACCACCTTGACTCCCAACACTATTGTATGAAGGTGTGGAGGAGACAGAAAGGACTGTGCCCGGTACTGTAGCCCTGGCACAGTGGTTTGCACACACACACCCACACAGGTCTTCCGTGGTACAATGCAAGAGCTGATTAGGAATGTGTGTGTGTGTGTGTGTGTGTGTATGTGTGTGTGTGCAGGTATGCAAACAATGTACCTAGACAGTACAGGTATATAAACAATGTACCTAGACAGTACAGGTATATAAACAATGTAATCTAGACAGTACAGGTATATAAACAATGTACCTAGACAGTATAGGTATATAAACAATGTACCTAGACAGTACAGGTATATAAACAATGTACTAGACAGTACAGGTATATAAACAATGTGCCTAGACAGTACAGGTATATAAACAATGTACCTAGACAGTACAGGTATACAAACAATGTACCTAGACAGTACAGGTATATAAACAATGTACCTAGACAGTACAGGTATATAAACAATGTACCTAGACAGTTCAGGTATATAAACAATGTACCTAGACAGTACAGGTATATAAACAAAAAATCTAGACAGTACAGGTATATAAACAATGTACCTAGACAGTGCAGGTATACAAACAATGTACCTAGACAGTACAGGTATATAAACAATGTACCTAGACAGTGCAGGTATACAAACAATGTACCTAGATAGTACAGGTATATAAAACAATGTACCTGGACAGTATATATAAACAATGTACCTAGACAGTAGGTATATAAACAATGTACCTAGACAGTGCAGGTATATAAACAATGTACCTAGACAGTACAGGTATATAAACAATGTACCTAGACAGTACAGGTATACAAACAATGTACCTAGACAGTACAGGTATATAAACAATGTACCTAGACAGTGCAGGTATATAAACAATGTACCTAGACAGTGCAGGTATATAAACAATGTACCTAGACAGTACAGGTATAAACAATGTACCTAGACAGTACAGGTATATAAACAATGTACCTAGACAGTACAGGTATAAAACAATGTACCTAGACAGTACAGGTATATAAACAATGTACCTAGACAGTACAGGTATATAAACAATGTACCTAGACAGTACAGGTATATAAACAATGTACCTAGACAGTAGAGGTATAAAACAATGTACCTAGACAGTACAGGTATATAAACAATGTACCTAGACAGTGCAGGTATACAAACAATGTACCCAGACAGTGCAGGTATACAAACAATGTACCTAGACAGTGCAGGTATACAAACAAATGTACCAGAGTGCAGGTATTAAACAATGTACCTAGACAGCAGGTATACAAACAATGTACCTAGACAGTGCAGGTATACAAACAATGTACCTAGACAGTGCAGGTATATAAACAATGTGCCTAGACAGTGCAGGTATATAAACAATGTACCTAGACAGTACAGGTATACAAACAATGTGCCTAGACAGTACAGGTATATAAACAATGTACCTAGACAGTACAGGTATATAAACAATGTACCTAGACAGTACAGGTATATAAACAATGTACCTAGACAGTACAGGTATACAAACAATGTGCCTAGACAGTACAGGTATATAAACAATGTACCTAGACAGTACAGGTATACAAACACTGTACCTAGACAATGCAGGTATACAAACAATGTACCTAGACAGTACAGGTACACAAACAATGTGCCTAGACAGTGCAGGTGTACAAACAATGGCAAATTGTAAGCTAATGTGACCCAGGATAGCCAACAAAGCCATTAGATGGTTATTTCAATTAGTGTATTGCTCAGAGAAGGGAACTCCACCTACCTGAGAGCACTCCTCATTAACTCGATACAAAACCTGCAACTCTCACACAAACAACACCACAAAATAAGAGCATAAGAATGGAGGAAACTGCAGCGGGCCTATTGGTCCCTACTAGGCAGTCCCATTTACACCCAACCCCTATTGCTCATATATCCGTCCAACCTATATTTGAAGCTATCCAACGTGTTCGAGTTAATGATGATGTTTGGTAACTTGTTCCACTCATCCACTACTCTATTTCCAAACCACTGTTTACCTATCTCGCGCCTAAATTTAAATTTGTCTAATTTAAAACCATTGCTACGAGTTCGCTCCTGGCTGGATAGTTTGAGTTCCTTTGTTATATCACCTTTCTTTAGCCCCTAAATCTTTCTCACAGTCGGATTTCTCTATAACAACATTGTTCATCTGATATTTTGTTTCTCTGTTTATATCTCCTATATTAAGTACTTTACTTTTGTCCACATTAAATTCTCATCTGCCACTTTCAGACAATGCGAATTTTTTTTTTAGATTTTCCTGTAGTTTTTCGGAGTCCTCGTCAGATTTAATTACACGCCCTATTTTAGTGTCATCAGCAAATTTACTTATATTGCTGTCTATGCCGATATCTCTGTCGTTTATGTATACTGTATAATAAATATTAATGGTCCAAGTACTTAGCCTTGGGGTATCCCACTAATATCGTACCCGATTCAGAATTGTGCCATTAATATTCACTGTCCTGTAATCAAGCCCTAATCCATTTTAGAATATCTCCTCTAATTCCACGAGCCTCTACTTTACCTATTAGTCTTTCGTGGGGGACTCTGTCGAAGACTTTGCTAAAGTCGAGATTTACCATATCATAATCGTGTCCGCCGTCCACTGATTAGAAAACAGTTGAAAAGAATGTTAATAGATTTGTCGGACATGATCGTCCACTTGTGAAGCCATGTTAGGAATCATTGATCAACTTGTGTTTCTCCAGGTGATTTCGAATTTAGTTTGAAATTATTACTACCAGCAATTTGCCTACAGTTGATGTTAAACTAATTGGACGGTAGTTAGAGGAAAGTGATCTATCTCCCTTCTTCAAAACCGGTATTACATTCGCTATCCTCCAGGATTCTGGTACTACACCCGTTTTTAATGACATGATTAACAAATTAACTAAGGGCATATTAAGACTTCCTTACATTCCTTTAATACCCTGACAAATATCTCATCGGGACCAGGTGACTTATTAGGCTTTAGCTTGAATATTTGCTTACTAACATCGTTACTAGTCACTACTATCTCGCTTAATCTATTTTTTTCACTATATTTGTATATAGTCGGTGCCTCGGGTATCACATTTAAATTTTCGGTGGTGAAAACTGTTGAAAAATATCTGTTGAGATTATTGCTCATTTCTCCGTTGTTATCAGTTCGCTCGCCGGTATCTGACTGTATTGGTTCAATCTTGTCTCGTGTTGTAGTTTGATACTTTTGGAAGAATCCCTCGGGGTTTGACTTCCCCTCTCTTGTTACTTCTTAATATTAATAGTTGTTTGTCTAGTAGTGTTCGAACCTTTTGTTAGTGTACACTACTTGGTTAAAGACCTTTGTTATTGGTGTTTAGAAATACATAACAACAACAACAAGAGCAGAAACAAGCACCACCACAACAACACCGGTGTGTCTGATAAAAGTCACCACATCTACTGATCGATCATAATAACTCACAAGTATAAATGAAAAGTTTTGTTATATTAAGTTATTTGAGGTTACTTATATTTGTACTAGAAGATATAAAGGTAGTGGATGGTTGTTAAGGGAAGGTTGAGACCGAAGACTATTGGAACACCAGGTATTAGTGTTACATAATTGTTTTTATAAATGTTAAAGTAATTATGGGAATTAAGACTTAACAACAGATTCAGGATAAAATATCCTCCTATATTACTGCATAAAATAACTCCAAGTTCTCTATTGTAAAACTATACAACACCAACTGCAATATAACAACAACAACAGCCTTGACACTGTAGTTACAAAAACTACAGTAATGCTGTGTTAGGTAATAATGTGCGGTAGAAGTAAGTGTTTTGTGAGGTGACTTAACCACACTGTTGTGAGGGTCTCAGTGTTGCATGTAGGTAATGGCAGTCTTACGATGATGATTCCTCCTTGTGTTTATATTATACCGAGGTCTTGGTCTATT